>NC_091953.1:25805607-25831362 GCF_031021105.1 Erythrolamprus reginae | reverse complement strand
GGGAGCTAATGCACAGATGGCAAAATCTTGACCCCATTTTACATAAGCTGTTTCTTCCGCTTGTTTGGAAAGGAATAAAAAAATAAAATCGCAGACATAGCTGTGGTATTATCCCTCATTGCCTCTCCCTTCCCACACCCACAGGGCCATTAAGTGCAGTCCTTGACCACTAAAATACGTATGCTCTGCTGCTATATTTTACTTTCTTTATTGCCAAGTGTTTCTAATCTAGATTGTAATCATCACTGGGTTTTTCCAATGTGGCTCTTATCCAGGGGTCTCCAAACTTGGCAACTTTGAGACTTGTAGACTTCAACTCCCAGAATTCACTATACTGGCTGGAGAATTCTGGGAGTTGAAGTCCACAAGTCTTAAAGTTGCCAAGCTTGAAGACCTCTGCCTAATCTTACTATGTATGTGGCTTACTAGGTATCCCACTGGAAATTTGCCTTTCAAATGGAAAAATAAAACACTTTTGGCTCAAATACCCATGTTTGTTTGTTTGTTTGTTTGTTTGTTTGTCTTGTCCTTTCTTGAACAGGTCTGCCATTGCATAAGTAACACCTCAACACCCAACTCAGAAGCAAATTTGCCATTAGACTTCAACTCCCAGAATTGCACAGTGTACAATGTGTTTGCTAAGAAAAGGAAACCACTTCTTCTAAATACTTAGCACAATCCATATTTGTCAATAGGAAATTAAGAGCAGGACAATTTTGCTTGGAAAGTCCCATGGGGTTTTGCACCATGACAAATAACGAAATTTGGTGTGGTGGAACATGAAGTGGTCCATTTTTAAACCAAGATTTTCCTATATTAAGAGACCGAAAGATTTTCAGAAATCTTCTGTGTCATACCTTGGATGATTTACTTACCATTGCAATATGACTGTCCATGTCAATTGCAACCATTCTTCTAACGTATTTGCACATCGAACAACTGCAAATCATCCTCAGCTGAAGCCTCCAAGTCATTCTCATCATACATGGCCCCCAAATGGCTTTATCGTGGCTTTTTAACTGACTACTTTTAGTCAATCATGGCTTTGTCCATGCTGCGCTACAAGCCAATCAGTATACTGTCTCTCTGCTTCACATTTATTTATTTATTTATTTATTATTTACTTACTTACTTACTTACTTACTTACTTACTTACTTACTTACTTACTTACTTACTTACTTACTTATTTATTCATTTGTCCGATACACAAATACATAGGAAGAAAAATAGATATGTAGTAATTATATATATAAGGGTAAAGGTGAACTTAGAGGAGAGGACATATGAAAGAAAGAAAATATATATGATACAGGAGATAAAGGAAAGACAATTGGACAGGGACAAAAGGCACACCAGTGCACTTATGTACGCCCTTACTGGCCTCTTAGGAACCTGGAGAGGTTGTCAGTCACTCAATTTACATCTGCCTCTACCCAAAGCTGTGTGTTTGTGTGTGTGTGTGTGTAATAAATAGAAAAGATCCTCAATTTACCTGCAGATGTTCTATTAAGCTTGCATTACGGTAACTAATTAATCTATTAATTGCATTATCTCAACAAATCTGGCAAATCAGCAAACTTATGTTTTGGATTTCTCTCTAAGGTGGGGGTGAATGAAGAGGAGGAAGAAAGTACAAGCCTCCAGATGTCCCCACTCGAGTGCACTTTTCATAAACCGCAGAAATGCAGTTATGTGCAATAGATGAGGAATGTTCTGTAACTCCCTGAGGTTCTTTGTCATAAAATGTATTAAATAAATCCCTAATTACTTCTAGGATTAATAACTTCTTAAGAAAACAGTGGGGGAAATAATGCATTAATTTCATTTCAGATACCAGGAGAAAACTTCATTCCTGATGGGAAAACAGTCATCTGGGACAACACAAAAGGCTTCATAATCCCGAAAGCAACTTATAAATTCCTAGGGGTTTTTAGCTGTGAAACTACTGTTGATGGTCATGAATACAGCACCAAATACCTGACATATAGGCTAAGTGAGTATCTTTTCTATGCATCTCAGTTTTTTCTTTCTATCTGTTTAACTAAGCAACCATCCAGCTCATTTTGCTTTTTTTTGGTGTGTGTGTGTGTGTTACATAGACAACGAAATCTTTAGTGTCAAAGTGAATGACTCAAAAACCAGTGAAGTTATTCAAAGGACAAAGTCTTGTTCTCAACTGTAGTATCACCGCAGCCTGGAACACCAGAGTGAAAATCACATGGACCTGTCCTGAGGAGGTGGGTAATATTTATTGTTTTGTTCATTCATTGATTCATTCATTGATTCATTTGATTCATTCATTGATTCATTCATTCATTGATTCATTCATTGATTCATTGATTCATTGATTCATTGATTCATTGATTCATTCATTGATCATTCATTGATTCATTCATTGATTCATTGATTCATTCATTCATTCATTCATTCATTCATTCTCTTCGACTTCTACGCCCCCCAAATCCGAAGGACTCAGGATGGTTTACAACAATATAAAATACAATTTGCAATAAAAAGAAGTCAAATATAATTATTAAAAGGATAACGCCAGTTTTTTAAAAAACCTGATTCAGCATGGCTCTTCTTATGTTCTTATGTTCTTAACCCCGACTCAAACAATCCAATTAACACATGCATACCATTCAATACAATTTGGCCATGAAAGATATAAAACTCATGGCCTCCAGGCTTGTCGGCAAAGCCAGGTCTTCATAGACTTTCGGAAGACCAGGAGGGTGGGAGCAGTACGGACATCAGGGGGTAGTTGGTTCCATAGAGCTGGGGCGGCCACAGAGAAGGCCCCCTCCCACGGCCCCTGCATTGCTTAGTCGACGGGACCTCGAGAAGGCCAATCCTGTGTGATCTTATTGGTCACTGGGAGGTATGTGGCAGGAGACGATCCCGTTTCCATTTTTAAAATACAGTGATACCTCGCCTTACAAACGCCTCATCATACAAACTTTTCAAGATACAAACCCAGGGTTTAAGATTTTTTTGCCCTTCTTACAAACCCACTGCCGCCACTGGGATGCCCCGCCTCTGAACTTCCATTGCCAGTGAAGCACCTGTTTTTGCGCTGCTGGGATTCCCTTGCAGCATCGCAAAAACACAGAGGTGGGGTTTCGAGGATTTCGGTATTTTTGCGATGCTGCGATTTCACTAATGCTCCCTTCGCTGGGAAACCCCACCTATGGACTTCTGTTGCCAGCAAAGCACTCATTTTTGCAATGCTGGGATTCCCCTGCAGCATCACAAAAACACAGAAGTCTGGAGGTGGGGTTTCCCATGGAGGGGAGCCTCATGGGAATCCCTGCAGTGCAAAAATGGGTGCTTCTGCTGGCAAAGGGGGTGAGTTTTGGGCTTGCACGCATTAATCGCTTTTCCATTGATTCCTATGGGAAACATTGTTTCGTCTTACAAACTTTTCACCTTACAAACCTCGTCCCGGAACCAATTAAGTTCTTAAGACAAGATATCACTGTACTGATGAGCAGCCCTAATAAAAATGTTAACTAAATAAATGCACTAACTCCTTGTCCTTCTGCTGAATTTTGTTGTACGATGCATTTTATTTTCCATGTTGTGTTGGAAAACATACTCCTCAAGTTGTCTCACTTGAAAGAGCATGACTACATAATATAGTTGCATAAATCCACTGTGCCTGTTTCATAATCGATTTATTTTTAAAAGTTTCAAACTTGGAAATTTCTTAGGTGACGTGATTAGTAATACTTATTGCACAATGTCAAAGCGTTTTCTTTTATGACAGACTTCCTCAAAGTTGGCTTCCAGCTCAGTTTCAGAAAGCAACTAGTTGATTTGTTCAACATTTCAGCTGATGTCTGAGCAAATCACTTCATCAATTTTTATTTTATTTATTTATTTGATTTTTATGCCGCCCTTCTCCTTAGACTCAGGGCGGCTTACAACATGTTAGCAATAGCACTTTTTTAACAGAGCCAGCCTATTGCCCCCACAATCCGGGTCCTCATTTTACCCACCTCGGAAGGATGGAAGGCTGAGTCAACCTTGAGCCGGTGATGAGATTTGAACCGCTGACCTTCAGATCTACAAGTCAGTACAGCATTCTACCTGCTGCGCCACCCTGGTTCCAGGCTGCGGGCAGGCCTGGCATTAATGCTAATTAATAGTTTTTATTAGCATTAATAATTTTGTCTCATAGGATTCATACTGATATGTGTGTGTGTGTATGTATGTGTGGTGTACACACACACACACACACAGAGAAACCAATGTGCTATATAATACCCTGTTTTCCCCAAAATAAGACTTACCTTAAAAATAAGCCTTGCATGTTATTACACGTGTGCCTATCCTCAAAATAAGCCCTACTTAAGAGATGAAAGTGAACAGAATTTCACAAAAATCGGGGAGGAGGCCTTTATGAGCAAAATAAACAAATAAGCACTAATTTTTTTCATTTCAATTTTCATGTCATTGTGTTCAGAAATGTTCAAATTAGTATACTAGTGAAAAAATAGAATAGAATAAATGGAATTTTTTTGTCCAAGTGTGATTGGACACACAAGGAATTTGTCTTGGTGCAGATGTGTATTGGACAAAATAAATAAATAAATAAATAAATAATAAATGTAAACCAAAAAGAGGTTTCACCATCACTGTTCTAGATGATCTTCAATTCTTACTTTCTAGTACAATGTTTTTATGACCATATATCTAACAACCACTGCATTAAAAAAGCATAAAGTCCAATCTGGAGTTGCATGTTAAATAGTGAACCACTGTATAAATTCCAAACAGCAATTGTTGATGGTAATAAGACCTATGTTACTTTTTCTCCCATCCAGGCAAGCAAAAGAGCCTCCATTAGCAAAAGCATTAAACAAAGAAAAGATGGACCCAATCTATTCTATAGCATCCTTGTTGTTGATGACGTCCATGGTAAAGATAAAGGCCAATACATCTGCAATGTTCAGAGCGGGCCGACAAACAAATCAAATAGCGTAAAAGTTTTTATTTATGGTAAGACATAATTTGTGTACATTTATCCTCCAAATGTCTAGTTTCTGACTGACGAAGCCAACCAAAGCAAACACATTTGAGACCATCCAGTCTCTTTATGCAAAACTTTATTGAGCACATGATTTCAGCACGTTTGAAGGCAAAATCAGATCTAGAGCTTTCCCTATAGTTAAAGTTCAAATCCCATTGCCCCTTCTCCCCATTAATTCAGGTCATATTGTCCAATACGGTCAGTGGTGGGCTACGAACCGGAACGCTAAATTGCACCTGCCGCGGCGGCTCATAAGTTCTTGCAGGACCAGCGCGATTTTGCTGCTGCACCTGTGCAAAATCACGCTGGTCCTGCAAGAACTTACGAGCTGCAGCGGTGAGCGCAATTCAGCGTTTTGGCTCGTAGCCCTCCACTGAATACGGTCTCCAGATATTGTTGTGGGAAAGTCTCTTGTAAACACTTGTCAAAATGTCCGTGGTTCTCACATCTTCATGTCAGGGGCATTTTCTATCTCCATCTCCCTCCCCTCATAGTTTATTTGGCAATCTGAGTCGCACTAATAGTTACAACAGCAAAAGGCAAGACTACAGTCCAAAGATTAGATGGGACTGTTGTTATGATTAAGTGGTTTTTTACAATGATTGGTCCATGTGCCAATTAGTTGTGCTATTTATCAGTCTGAGCCACAATCGTGGAAAAGGTATTATTATTGTTGTTGTTATTGTTATTATTATTATTATTATTATTATCATCATCATCATCATCATCATCATCATCATCATCATCATCATTATGTCAGTACAACACAGCAAACGAGATTACTATGCTGGATTTCGTATTTCATCACCAGTCGGGCGCTTCCCAAGCACCTAGGACTGCGTGATGTAGCGGAGAATTATGTTTGCCGATCCCAGTAAAGCGGCCTTTTGCAATTGACAGATGGAGATTTTGTCAATTCCGATGGTTTTCAAATGTCCGCTGAGATCCTTTGGCACTGCACCCACCGTGCCAAGTACCACTAGGACCACTTTCACTGGCTTATGCCAGAGTCGTTGCAGCTCGATTTTTAGATCTTCGTATTTCACCAATTTCTCTAGCTGCTTCTCCTCAATTCTGCTGTCCCCTGGGATTACGATGTTGATGATCCATACTTTCTTTTTCTCCCTAATCACAATGTCTGGTGTGTTATGCTTCAGAATTCGGTCAGTCTGAAGTCAGAAGTCCCACAGTAGTTTTGTTTGCTCATTTTCGACCACTTTTTCGGGCTTATGATCCTACCAGTTCTTTGCCACTGGTAAATGGTAGTTCCGGCACAAGTTCCAGTGGATCATCTGTGCCACAGCATCATGTCTATGCTTGTAGTCAGTCTGTGCGATCTTTTTGCAGCAGCTGAGTATGTGATCGATATTATTATTATTATTATTATTATTATTATTATTATTATTATTATGACTCTCCAAGGACGCAGAGCGGCTCACAACATGCAATACAAACAATATGTATAGAAATCTAATAGTTAAAAAACAGTAAACTAAATCCCATTACATAAAAGACAGTCAGTCTACTCAATCACATCCATATATAACATTTAACGGTCAGAAAAAAGGGGGACATGATCTAGCTGCCCCATGGCTGGCGACATAGAGGAGTCTCAAGTGTCTTGCGGAAGGCGAGGAGGGTGGGGCAGTACGAATCTCTGGAGGGAAGAAGTCTTTCACGACTTCTTACGTTGTTCTTTACATGCAAAAGTATTTCTACTGATATTGACCTCATATAGTTTTTGTGTACAAATCCTATTGCTTATGTTGTGCTTGAAATATTCATTCATATCAATATCTATAAAACATGATTTCCCCCTCTCTCTTTTTTTCTTATCTTTAAAGATAAAGCATTTATCACTTTGCAACATCGGCAAAACAACACGCTGGATGTTATGTCTGGCAAGAAGTCCTATCGACTTTCTATGAAAGTGAAAGCATTTCCTACACCAGAGGTTGTATGGTAGGATTACAGTTACTTCTACGTAGAGAAAAGAAGCCATTTGTTTGACAAGATAACCTATTTTCCTACCTCTAAGTAATATATATATATATATTAAAATAAAGATGTCCTGAAATAGACTTGAAATTTTTTGCTTTAATTTTCACTATTTAAAAATCTGTGAGTTGACTGTGTTCATTTTATTGTGATAAATGCCTTGAAGTAAAAGAAATTTGGCAAATTTGGACAGAAAGTAAACTGCAGTATTCTGTCAGAGATTTATATTCAAGGAATAAATATTACAAATTAATTTTTAACGGATACATTTTCAAATTGGATTCATAGTTTTATCTTGTATTTAAACTCCTCATGAAAATAAAATGTTGTTGGAAGATTTGGAAGAAGAAAAATACTGCCAAGAATAGTGCCTATATTTTTTTCAGAGTGACTTATGCATTAGACAGGAGTATATAATTTTTATTGGGTCAAGAACTACTCTAACATTTGAATAGTACCTCGGAAGTCATGTTGCATGCTAGTTTGGAACTATGTAAAATATTTTTCACATATGTGTATAGTGGGACAAAATATGGAGAAAGAATGAAAAATAAATATTATTTTTTAAAATACTAATACTTAAAATATTTATTTCCTACACCTAAAATACTCGTCAAAAAAACTTTTCATATGGAACAAATGGGACAGCCTTAGTGTGTGGATTTGTTGTTGATATGCAACAGATTGAGGAAATACGAAAGGGAACATACTTGTTTCCTTTATGGTTTACATTGCAGGACTAAAGTCACAAAGGGTATATCTATCATTCAAATAAGAATGACATATTCATGGACAATATACAGTGGTACCTCTACTTACGAACTCAATTCGTTCCGTGACCAGGTTCTTAAGTAGAAAAGTTTGTAAGAAGAAGCAATTTTTCCCATAGGAATCAATATAAAAGCAAATAATGTGTGCGATTGGGGAAACCACAGGCAGGGTGGAGGCCCTGTTTCCTCCTGGGAGATTCCTAGAGAGGCCCCACGGAGGCTTTCCCCCTGCCTTTTCTGGCCCTGTTTCCTCCCAGGAGATTCCTAGAGAGGCCCCATGGAGGCTTCTCCCTGCCTTTTCCGGTTACAGTTTTGGAGGCTCAGGTCTGTAAGTGGAAAATGGTTCTTGAGAAGAGGCAAAAAAATCTTGAACACCCGGTTCTTATCTAGAAAAGTTCGTAAGTAGAGGCATTCTTAGGTAGAGGTATCACTGTATAACTTTCAGGACATTCACATTTAATAACTGCTATAAGCCTAAATTGGGGAAGTTCAAAGAATGGAGTTTTAATAAAGAGGAAAAGCAAAGCAAAGGACACACAAGGACAGTCACTTGACTATTACTCTTCTCAAGCAACTGACTGTCAATAGAAAGTTTCTGCAGATGGTCAGAGCCAGCTTTATCAGTATATAAGGTAAAGCACCTAGCACAGATTACAAGTTGGGTATACAATAGAAGTGTAGCAAATCAATTTTTGTTTAGATGACTAGAGATTGGAAGAGGATTTTCTGTTATATGCATGGCTTTGGATAGTACACACATTGTCTTGATTGAGTGGGAGGCATAGTTTCTGCTTGGCCTCAAACAGGAAAACAGCTTGTACCTCATTATGTTTTATAAAAGGCCTAGAAGTCCTTGTTAACTTTATCCTCCATGGTTCTTTCTATTGTTTTTTAAAAATAACACTTCTTATTTAACTCCCTCACAATTCAACAGACATACCAAAACTCATAAATGTAATCTAATTTACATCATAAGTTTCACCACTGGCATTTTCATTTTGACTCTTGTTCATAATAAAATATGATCATTTCAAATGGTATGCAAAGCCGCTGGGGAACTCTGGGAGTTGAAGTCCGCCAGGCTTAAACTTGCCAAGGTTGGAAATCCCTGATATAAATTATATTTGAATATAAATTATATTTGCATATATCTGCAGTACAGTGTTACCTCGTCTTACAAACGCCTCGTCATACAAACTTTTCGAGATGCAAACCTGGGGCATAAGGTTTTTTTTGCCTCTTCTTACAAACTATTTTCACCTTACAAACCCACCACCGCCACTGGGAAACCCCACCTCCGGACTTCTGTGTTTTTGCAATGCTGCAAGGGAATCCCAGCAGGGGAATCTCAGCATCGCAAAAATGAGCATTTCGCTGGCAACGGAAGTCCGGAGGTTGGGTTTCCCAGCGAGGGGAGCCTCAGTGAAATCACAGCATCGCAAAAACACAGAGGTGGGGTTTTGAGGACTTCGGTGTTTTTGCGATGCTGTGATTTCACTGATTCTCCCTTCACTGGGAAACCCCACCTCCGGGCTTCCATTGCCAGCAAAGCGCTCGTTTTTGTGATGCTGGGATTCCCCGGCAGCATCGCAAAAACACAGAAGTCCGGAGGTGGGGTTTCCCATGGAGGGGAACATCAGGGAAATCCCAGCAGTGCAAAAAGGGGCGCTTCGGCTGGCAAAAGGGTTGAATTTTGGGCTTGCACGCATTAATCGCTTTTCCATTGATTCCTATGGGAAACATTATTTCATGTTACAAACTTTTCACCTTAACCCGGAACCAATTAAGTTTGTAAGACAAGGTATCACTGTATTTGAAATTACAGTGAGGTGAATCCAAAAAGGACCTGGGGTGCAGAGAGCTGTCCCTTTTATACGCCCGGACACTGCCCCACACCCTGCCCAATTGGGCATACGCAGGCAGCCACAGTGTATGCTAGGCGATCCCGCCATGTGTCAGGATCAGCTCAGAAGAAAGCAGTGAGTGCCATGTGATCACAGCCCCCATCTCAAATGCGGGCCGGCGGCTGATGCCCTCCAACGTACAATTCTGGGAGTTAAAGTCCGCCAGGCTTAAATTTGCCAAGGTTGGAGATCCCTGATATAAATTATATTTGCAGTATGTCATTTACATTTGCAAATGACAAATTCTTATGGTCTTTGGTTTAGATCCATTCACTAGCAAGATAAAAAGGGTGTTACTCCCTTGTGATACAACAGGAACTTCCTCCCTTTTCCCTATCAGTGAGAAAATTGGCCCATGTGTCTCTCAGCATGTACTTATTTTAAGCTTCATTCCATTAGTATATAGACAGCTCAAAAATAAATAAAGGGAACACTCAAATAACACATCGTAGATCTGAATGAATGAAATATTCTCATTGAATACTTTGTTCTGTACAAAGTTGAATGTGCACAGCAGCTTGTAAAATTGATTGTCAATCATTTTTATTTATTTATTTATTTATTTGTTTGTTTGTTTGTTTATTTATTTATTTATTTTGTCCAACACACAATGAGGGTTTTAGTGGGTGTATATATATATATATATATGTAGATTGTTCTGAGTTCGGGTTTTGCCCTGTGTAATGTTTTGCATGTCTATGCGACGTTTCGGTAAAATCACATTTACCATCATCAGGCTGGAGTTCCAATCTCTGTGTTTTTGCAAAATATATATATATATATATATATATACACACATAGTAAAATACATGATGAAGGTTATATAGGAGATAGTCATAGTAAAATATATCTAAGAAAGAATAGAAAAGAAGATATAGGAATAGAACATATCAATGAAAGAATAGAAGAAGAGATATAGGAATAGAAGAAAGGTGTAAGAGATATAGGAGAGCAAAAGGACAGGGGACGGAAGGCACTCTAGAACACTTGTACTCGCCCCTTACTGACCTCTTAGGAATCTGGATAGGTCAACCATAGATAATCTAAGGGTAAATTGTTGGGGGTTTGGGGATGACACTATGGAGTCTGGTAATGAGTTCCATGCTTTGACAACTTGGTTGTCAGTGTTGCTTCCTAAGTGGACAGTTTGATTTCACAGAAGTTTGATTTACTTGGAGTTATATTGTGTTGTTTAAATGTTCCCTTTATTTGTTTGAGCACATTTAGATTCACATTTAGAAGTGCCCACCTTTTCCAGATGGGTCTAATATAGTCCTTTATTAACCTGCAATTTTGGACTAGCAATAAGTGAATAACAGTCATCATTCTAAATTGAACAACTGGGAAAGTTTCAGCAATAGCTTTCCTAATGTCTGTTCGTTGATATTTTTTCCCTTCCTGGCATGGGTGTGCCAATGAAGGTAATTGTCTGGGCAGGCACAAAGCACTGAACATGACCATAATTCATTCAGAACAATAAAAATATTCAATTAAAATGCAAACCTAAGAGTTATAACATTGTTTCTTGTCTGACCTCTGGGGGAGAAAAATTACATTGAACTATATAGACGGCATGAGAAAAAGTACAAATGCAAATATCAGATGTATATTCTGCTCGTGGACACTTGCAGTCTTAAAAAGGTTCTGGATCAGCCTTCCTTTGCTTTTTGTTGAGGTCAGAAACTTTCTGATGTTATTGCATTGTATGACTCCACCTGCCTACGCTTTTACTGGCTTCCTGTTCAGTTGAACAGCAATTGCCCTGAATCATTGTGTTAAAATGGTTACTGTACTTAAAGGGCCCTTAATCGTAAGGCAGTGAGGAATGAATATATGTCAGTGAACAGAGGGAGACAGGAAGGCAAATTTGTCTATGTAGTTCTTCAGTCTCTAAGTCATATCCGATTTCCATGACCCCATGGACCCCATGGGCCATAGCAATGCTGGTCCTTCTTGTCCTCCACCATCTCCTTGAGTTTGCCCAAATTCAACTTCATTGCTTCAATGACACCACCTGAAGTCAAAATATCAAATATTAGAACACTCACTCAGACACGCCTGAAAAATATCAAGTTCTTATATAGAAACATAGAAACATAGAAGACTGATGGCAGAAAAAGACCTCATGATCCATCTAGTCTGCCCTGGGATATATGTTTATCCCAGGCATGTTTAAATTCAGTTACTGTGGATTTACCAACCATGTCTGCTGGAAGTTTGTTCCAAGGATCTACTACTCTTTCAGTAAAATAATATTTTCTCACGTTGCTTTTGATTTTCCCCCAACTAACTTCAGATTGTGCCGCCTTGTTCTTGTGTTCACTTTCCTATTAAAAACACTTCCCTCCTTAACCTTAACCTTCCCTCCTTACCCCTTTAACATGTTTCGATCATGTCCCCCCCTTTTCCTTCTGTCCTCCAGACTATACAGATTGAGTTTATTAAGTCTTTACTGATACGTTTTATGCTTAAGACCTTCCACCATTCTTGTAGCCCGTCTTTGGACCCGTTCAATTTTGTCAATATCTTTTTGTAGGTGAGGTCTCCAGAACTGAACACAGTATTCCAAATGTGGTCTCACCAGCGCTCTATATAAGGGGATCACAATCTCCCTCTTCCTGCTTGTTATACCTCTAGCTATGCAGCCAAGCATTCTACTTGATTTTCCTACTGCCCGACCACACTGCTCACCCATTTTGAGACTGTCAGAAATCAGAAATCATATTAGATTTTAAAAATAAATATTGGACAAGTGAGATTGGACACACAAGAATTTGCCTTTCATCTCAGTGTACGAAAGGAAAAGATACATTTGTCAAGAATCATGAGGTGCAACACTTAATGATTGTCATAGGGTACAAATAAGCAATCAGGAAACGATATTAATATAAATGGTAAGGATACAAGCAACAAGTTACAGTCATATAGTCATAAATGGGAGGAGATTGGTGATAGGAACGATGGGAAGATTAATGGCAGTAGTAATGCAGCCTTAGTGAATAGTTTAAGTGGTGAAGGAGTAATGTGGGGGAAAAACTTGTTCTTGTGTCTAGTTGTCTTGGTGTGCAGTGCTCTATAGAGACGTTTTGAGGATAGGAGCTGAAACAATGTGTGGCTTCTTTTGCTAATGACCACTTTAAAATTATGTTGGACACATAAGACAAATTCCTTGTGTGTCCAATCACACTTGGCCAATAAAATTCCATTCCATTCTATGCTAAAGCCATAGTGTTTGCATTTAAGGGAATTTCCCCAATTTATTAATCTATATATTATTTCAACAGTGACTTCCTTTGCATCTTTTTCTCTATTAGGGCTATGACATTTATTTATTAGATTTGTATGCCGCCCCTCTCCGTAGGCTCGGGGCGGCTAACAACAGTAAAAAACAATATAAACAAATCTAATATTAAAAGTAGTTTAAAAACCCCAGTTTAAGAAACCAATCATACGTACAAACATACCATGTATAAATTTTGTAAGCCTAGGGGGAAGGGAATATCTCAATTCCCCCATGCCTGACGACAGAGGTGGGTTTTAAGGAGCTTACGAAAGGCAAGGAGGGTGGGGGCAACTCTGATATCTGGGGGGAGTTGGTTCCAGAGGGTCGGGGCCACCACAGAGGAGACTCTTCCCCTGGGTCTCGCACTTGACAAAATACTAGGTCTAGGGCAGCAGTGGCCTATGAGCAGGAACGCTAACTTGAGCTCACTGCCGTGGCTCGTAAGTTCTTGCGGGACCAGTGCGATTTTGCTGCTGCACCTGTGGAGGAGGCAAAATTGCACACGGAGCTGCAGGTATGCTCATGTTTCGATGGGGTTTTTCACTTCCACGCACGCTGAAACATGGGTGCACCTACGGTTCTCTGTGTGATTTTGCTTCCTCCACACATGCAGCAGAAAAATCATGCTGGTCCCGCAAGAACTTACGAGCTGCAGCGGTGAACTCAAGTTAGCGTTCCGGCTCGTAGCCCACCGCTGGTCTAGGGGGTTTGGGAGTTGCAAAACATTCTGGAAGTAAGAAATATCCAAAAATTAATATGACAAATTAGCATGTTGTCATCCCTGAGGTTACCAGAAATTAGGTTTTTCTCAAACATTTTAGAAACTAGTGGTCTACCGCAGTGTTTTTCAACCAGTGTGCCGTGGCACACTAGTGTGCCGCGAGACATGGTCAGGTGTGCCGCGAAGCTCAGAGAGAAAGAAAGCAAGAGAGAGAGAAAGCAAGAAAGAGAGAGAGAGAAAGAGAACAAGAGAGAGAGAAAGAGAGAAAGAAAACAAGAGAGAGAGGGAGGGAAGGAGAGAGAGAGAAAGACAGAGGGAGGGAGGGAGAGAGAAAGAGAGCAAAAAGAGGAAGGAAGGAAGGAAGGAAGGAAGGGAGAGAAAGGGAGGGAGAAAAAAATAGAGTGAAGGGGAGGAAGAGAGAGAGAATTTTTTTGTCCAAACTTTTTTTAGCCGCCCCCCTTCCCCCCCCCGCTCAATGTGCCCCAGGGTTTCGTAAATGTAAAAAATGTGCCGCGGCTCAAAAAAGGTTGAAAATCACTGGTCTACCGGTTAATGAGATAAAAGGTGCATTTCATAAATCTTAGACATACAGACAAATATGTATACATATAGATCAGTGTTTTTCAACCAGTGGGCCACGGCACACTAGTGTGCCGTGAGACATGGTCAGGTGTGCCGTGGGGAAATTAAACATGGGTCCCCAAACTATGGCCCGCTTGCTGGATATGGCCTGCGGAGGCCATTTATCCGGACCACCAACAGCCGCCTCCATCCAAACATAAACATTCCCCTCACAATCCATCCAGCTATCAGCGACAGGGAAGGCACAGAGAACGCTCACTTACCAATCCCCTTCTAGGATTCATCCCGACCACTAGCAATGAACCAATAGCAGGCCGCCTCTCATCCACACCCAGGAAGGTCCCCGCTCGGGCTGCCGCTCACTTGTCATTGTGTGGCTGCGGCAAATGGGTATAAATACATTTAGAAACTATATTATTAACTATATATTTAATATGTACTGTCTTAGAATGTAATTTTGTGTCATTTTGGTTGGTGGTGTGCCCCAGGATTTTGTAAATGTAAAAAATGTGCCACAGCTGAAAAAAGGTTGAAAATCACTGATATAGATAGATAGGGAGTCACTGCTCACAGTCACTCATGCACTCATCACCTCGAGGTTCGATTACTGCAATGCTCTCTATATGGGGCTACCTCTGGAAACTTCAGATTGTGCAGAACGCAGCCGCGAGAGCCATTGTGGGGCTTCCAAGATTCGCCCACGTTTCTTCAACACTCCGTGGCTTGCATTGGCTGCCAATCAGTTTTCGGTCACAATTCAAAGTGTTGATCATGACCTTTAAAGCCCTACATGGCATTGGACCAGATTACTTCCAGAACAGCCAGCTACCGCACGAATCCCAGTGACCGATAAGGTCCCACAGAGTTGGTCTTCTCCGGATCCCGTCGACTAAACAATATCGTTTGGCGGGCCCCAGGGGAAGAGCCTTCTCTGTGGCGGCCCCGGCCTTCTGGAACCAACTCCCCCCGGAGATTAGAACTGCCCCCACCCTCCCTGTCTTTCATAAACTACTCAAGACTCATTTATACCACCAGGCATGGGGGAGTTGAGATAGCCCTTCCCCCTAGGCCATTATAAGTTATGTATGGTATGTTTGTGTGTATGTTTGGTTTTATAATAGGGGTTTTTAGTTGTTTTTTTTATTATTGGATTGTACATGTTGTTTTTATTATTGTTGTTGGCCGCCCCGAGTCTACGGAGAGGGGCGGCATACAAATTCAATAAATTATTATTATTATTATTTATTATTATTAATTATTATCCCTGAGGTGAAAACAATATTTCTCTGAACCAAGCTTGTCTAAAGTATCAAGGCAATTGTTGGCTGTACTGTTGAAGTATTATTAGATGTTAATGACCTGGACAGATGTGCTCTAAAAAAGTGACATAGAGAGGAAGGATTACCCCCACCCCCAACCCTACTCCATCATAGTAAGAAGTCTTATAATTTGGCCCAAACAGGGAAATGCGTGTTTTCTGCAAACCCATTGTTTTCATACAACTTCTATACTTCTAATTGACCCGAGATTTTCTTGGGTCATGAACATATTATTCAAGGAGTGTTTTTGTATTACTTGCCTGTGAAACAATGGTATCAATTTTGATCTCAATTCTGCTTTTGTTTTCATTCAAATCATTCTAAAAGGCAGGCGCTATTCCTGAATTCATTAGTGTTTTCACAAAAGCATTGCTACAAGGCTGATTAGGAAAACAGTCCCCTACATCTATGTGTGGCATTAGTTCACCTCACTTGCAGCCAAATTTAATGTGTGCTCTAAAGCTTGGATTTCCACCTTTGAAACAATCACATTTTAAAATAAAAAATAGAAGCTGGGAAAGAGTTGGAGGCAGGCCTACACCTGGGGAATGCTATTTAGCCTCACTTGTCGTTGGATTTAAAGGAGGCAGCTGTTACGAGGAGTGTATTTGCTCAATCATGGCTAGTGGCTTGCTGTGCCTTTTGCTGGCCTAATTCAATCTGGCAATTGCCTCTTACCTTCTCAACTCCCACCATTTATTCTTCCAAGAACCAGTCTGAAAAAATTTATTGCAAGTTGCTGTTGGTGATAAAATGTAGCTGCTAGGCTGATAACTGGTTGTATTGGAAGATGATCCTATGATTCTTCTACTGAAGGACGGGCATTAGCTGCCAATAGTTTCTCATGTAGAATTTAATATCTTAAATGACTTGAAGCTAGAATAGAATAGAATAGAATAGAATAAACAGAACAGAACAGAACAGAACAGAATAGAATAGAATAGAATAGAATGTTTATTGGCCGAGTGTTTGTTTGTTTGTTTGTTTGTTTGTTATTATTTTATATAATTTTATATTTTATTTTATTATTTTATTTTATTTTATTTCTATGCTGCCCTTCTCCTGAGACTCAGGGCGGCTCACAACATGTAGAAATCTTAATAAAATTTACAGATTAAAACCCCCATAATTAAAAGTTAATTATCCATCCCACATTTATTCATGGGGCAAGGCGAGGTGTTAAAATTTTAATGGGCCCATTGGACACACAAGGACTTTGTCTTGGCGCATATGCTTTCAGTGTACATAAAAGAAAAGATAAATTCATCAAGAATTTTAAGGTTCAGCACTTAATGATTGTGTGGGTACAAGTAAGCAATCCAATCATATTAGGAACCAGTCAATACAAATTGTAAGGATACAACAACAAAGCTACAGTCATCCAGTCATTAGTGGGAGGAGATGGGTGATGTGAACGATAAGAAGATTTATACTAGTGCAGACTATGTAAATAGTTTGACAGTGTTGGGGGAATTATTTTTTTAGCAGAGTGATGGCATTATTTATTTAGCAGAGTGATGGCGTTCAGGGAAAAACTGTTCTTGTGTCTACTTCTGGTGTGCACTGTTTCTATTTCACTGTTAGTAGCCTACTCACTTTTTAAAATTGCCAGGAAATGTTCTATTCCTAGCACTTGGAAAATACCTACACCCTATGGAATCTCTGCTTTTAGAGGACGCATTTCATCCTAGTTGGACCTCGGAGAGCAAACAAGCCTCAAGTTTTTGACCATAATTTCCTGGTCAAAGGTCAATTCACCTGGTCAATTGAAATGGTCAATTCTCAATTTTTTTGTGTACTATTATTTTTTAGCTTTCTCTCCTGTCTTTTTATGTCAGTTTTATTAGCTAATCAAATAGATTGAATGGAAATGCATGAAGTACCACAAAATAAATAATCAATAGATGTGATTGTTTTATTTTATTAAACTAAAATAATGAACAGATACTAGCATTGTTATATTAAACAGCATTTTTAATTAGTCTTTTATAAGTTCTAAAATTAAATCATATATATATGTGTGATGTTCCTTCACTACACCAGGGTGATTCGACACAAAAATATGTAACCTTTCCCTGGTGCAGAGCTGAAGGGATTGGGTACTGTAGCCTAGAGCAGTGTTTTTCAACCAGTGTGCCGCGGCACACTAGTGTGCCGCGAGACATGGTCAGATGTGCCGCGAAGCTCAGAGAGAGAAAGAAAGGAAGAGAGAGAAAGAAAGAGAGAGAAAGAAAGAGAGAGAAAGAAAGAGTGAGCAAGCGAGAGAGAAAGAGAAGAGAGAGAGAAAGCAAGAGAGAAAGAGAACAAGAAAAAGAAAGCAAGAGAGAAAGAAAGAGAGAGAGAAAGCAAGAGAGAGAAAGAGAAAGAGATGGAGGGAAGGAGAGAGAGAGAAAGACATAGAGGGAGGTAGGGAGGGAGAGAGAAAGAGAGCAAAAAAGAGAGGAAGGAAGGAAGACAAAGAAAGAGGGATGGAGAGAGAGAAAAAGAAAGATGGAGAAAGAGGGAGGGAGAGAGAAATAGAGCAAAAGGGAGGAAGAGAGAGAGATTTTTTTGTCCAAACTTTTTTAGCAGCCCCCCCCCCCGCTCAATGTGCCCCAAGGTTTTGTAAATGTAAAAAATGTGCCGCGACTAAAGAAAGGTTGAAAATCACTGGCCTAGAGGATAGTTCTCTGCCTTACAAGGCAAAGGTTGCAGGTTCAAGTCCCAGTGGGTATGGCTAGCTGATGAGGCCAAAATAAGGCCGAAATAGATCTGTCCTAGTCTCCCTTAATTTTCAAATATTAGCAAATCAGCAATTATTAGCATTTTACATTGTGTGCTTCCTTGTGCATATATCTGAGATGTGATATTGGATCCCCAAATATCACACCCGGCTATAACCTCCTCATTCGCTATGACTGGTTTGCATGGGGACGAGGCTACAACCTTTTCTGTTTTGGCAACTTTAAGATTTGTGGACTTCAACTCCCACAATTCCTCAGCCAGTTTTGCTGCTTAAGAAATTCTGGGAGTCGAAGTCCACCAAGGTTTGAGATCCCGATTTAGACTGACTTTCAAAAGAACCAGTTATTGATTCTGGATGATCATTAAGTCCAAACAACTACATCCAATACAGAGGGGAGTTCCTCCTGATTCGGACCAGTTTATTTTATTTTATTTATTCATTTATTTATTTATTTTGTCCAATACACAATGAGGGTTTTAATGGGTATATATCTATATACACATAATAAAATACAGGATGAAGGTTATAGAGGAGATACTCATAGTAAAATATATCTAAGAAATAATAGAAAAGAAGATAAAGTAATAGAACATATCAATGAAAGAATAGAGGTATAGGAATAGAAGAAAGGTATAGGAGATATAGGAGAGCAATAGGACAGGGGACGGAAGGCACTCTAGTGCACTTGTACTCGCCCCTTACTGACCTCTTAGGAATCTGGATAGGTCAACCGTAGATAATCTAAGGGTAAAGTGTTGGGGGTTTGGGGATGACACTATGGAGTCCGGTAATGAGTTCCATGCTTTGACAACTCGGTTAATGAAGTCATATTTTTTACAGTCAAGTTTGGAGCGGTTAATATTAAGTTTAAATCTGTTGTGTGCTCTTGTGTTGTTGTGGTTGAAGCTGAAGTAGTCGCCGATAGGCAGGACGTTGCAGCATATGATCTTGTGGGCAATACTTGGATCTTGTTTAAGGCATCTTAGTTCTAAACTTTCTAGGCCCAGGATTGAAAGTCTAGTCTCATAGGTTATTCTGTTTCGAGTGGAGGAGTGAAGGGCTCTTCTGGTGAAGTATCTTTGGACATTTTCAAGGGTGTTAATGTCTGAGATGCGATATGGGTTCCAAACAGATGAGCTGTATTCGAGGATGGGTCTGGCAAAAGTTTTGTAAGCTCTGGTAAGTAGTGTGAGATTGCCAGAGCAGAAGCTACGTAGGATTAGGTTTACAACTCTTGAAGCCTTCTTGGCTATATTGTTGCAGAGGGCTTTGGCACTTAAATCTTTTGTTATTAGTATACCAAGGTCTTTAACCGAGTGGGGATTATCTGTGATAATTTGATTATTCAGTTCGTATTTGGAGTTCAGATTCTTCTTCCCAATGTGTAGGACAGAGCATTTGCTAATTGAGATTTGGAGTTGCCAAATAGAACCAGTAGTAACTTGGTGGCCTGGTTTGCTTAGCGGCACCATCTTATCTTTTGTAGAACTGTAGAGATATAACACATCTTTTTTTAATCATCGCGCATGTGCAGAAGGTAATTGTCACTTCTGTCATGACGTGAAATGGTGGAGAAGTAGAACCTACCCAATCCAAAATAATAAAGCTTCATTATCATTGAGAACTGTAGAGATATAACACAGAATAATTTAAATGCCATGCTGATTTTTTTAAATGACATTTCTCAAACATTTGGTGTCCCCCTCCCAGTTTCAAATTATTGCCAGTAAAATTATTAGATTTGTAGATTTAAGTTTGCATTAAAATAGCCAATTTCCCCCCTGGGTTGTTATATGTTCAAATATTCTGGTGTTCGCTAGAAATTGCAAGTTTGGAATGTCTTTTAATAAAGAACTAAAACAGGAGGAATTCCACACACTCCAGGACATTTGGGGTTGTAGTGAACTCCTGTCACTTTTCCGTATCCATGCATTCCCTAAAACATGATTTAAGTATTGCCCACAAGATCATATGCTGCAATGTCCTTCAGGTCAACGATTACTTCACCTTCAACCGCAACAACACAAGAGCATGCAACAGATTCAAACTTAATATTAACCGCTCCAAACTTGACTGTAAAAAATATGACTTTAACAATCGAGTTGTCGACGCGTGGAACTCATTACCGGACTCTATAGTGTCTACTCCCAACCCCCAACATTTCTCCCTTAGACTCTCCACGATTGACCTCTCCAGGTTCCTAAGAGGCCAGTAAGGGGCGTATATAAGTGCACTGATGTGCCTATCGTCCCCTGTCCAATTACCTTTCCTTTTCTCATATATCCTATATATTCTCTCCCTCTCATCCACTCCTCTTCTTTTTTACTTACTATCCCTATATATACTACTTAATGTCTATTTCATTCTATATGTATTGTATATTGGACAAAGAATAAATAAATAAATAAATAAATAAATAGGTAATAAAAGAAGTGTCCGACATTTCATTTCATGAACACTTCAAACACTTAACATTTCTTTTAACAATTAGTATTTGGGTACGAATGAAATGAATTAAATGAAGATCATTAGCAGCTACATATTCTTCATATACTACGTAATTCAGTCCACATGGATTTTGAATAAATCCACTAAATTGACCATTAATTAGTTTTTTTAAACATTTATAAAATCTTGTAATATAATTTGTTCCTCCAGCCCTCAATGTCTCACATCAATTCCACCATAGGCCTGAGCCTAGTCGTCAAAAGACTTGGAAATGGGTCCCCTAGACCAGTGTTTCCCAACCTTGGCAACTTGAAGATATTTGGACTTCAACTCCCAGAATTCCCCAGCCAGCGAATGCTGGCTGGGGAATTCTGGGAGTTGAAGTCCAGATATCTTCAAGTTGCCAAGGTTGGGAAACACTGCCCTAGACATTATTCAAAGCCCATCATGACAGGTTATCATTTTTCATGGATGTAAGTGGGAAATTAATAAAGACACAATTGAAGAATAGTCATATTAATCACATTAATATAATTTAAATCAATTCAATTTCAGTTTTTAGACTTGCTGTTCCTATTTCTTCATATTGGCCCATGTTACGTTGTGCGCTCTAGCATGCTACTGAAAGAATAAGTGTGGTTCTTGATCCATAAAAATGTGCTCTACTTGCTTCCTATGAAATGTTTATATATTACATAGGTAACATGTGTAGTGACACCATAAGCGATTATGGATTTGATGGTTTTTCCACAGGTTGAAGGATGGGTTACCTGCGGCTGAAATGTGTGCCAGGTATAAAATTAGAGGTTTCTCACTCATTATAAAACATGTTGCTGAAGAAGATGCGGGAAACTACACTATCATGTTGACCACCCGGCAGTGGAACCTACAAAAAAATTTAACAATAACACTCAGAATAAATGGTGAGTCCATATTACTATCCATGACAGTAAGCTGCAATCCTGTAGACCTTTTTTGAAAATTAACTCATCTTGAATTCTGACTAAACATGTTTGTTTGTTTGTTTACCTATTTATTTATTTACCTATTTATTTACCTGTTTACTTATTTATTTGCCTATTTATTTACCTATTTACCTATTTATTTATTTATTTATTTATTTATTTACCTATTTATTTATTTATTTATTGGATTTGTATGCCGCTCCTCTCCATAGACTATTTAACCTATTTATTTACCTATTTACCTATTTATTTACTTATTTATTTACCTATTTATTTATTTATTTGTTTGTTTATTTACCTGTTTACCTATTTACCTATTTACTCATTCATTCATTCATTCATTCATTCATTCATTCATTCATTCATTCATTCATTCATTGGATTTGATTTGGTTTATATGCCGCCCATCTCCGAGGACTCGGGATAGCTTACAACATATTAAAAAACAATGTGAACATCCTAATCCAATTTATTTGAGTCCTTGGAGAGGGGTGGCATATAAATCCAATTAATTAATAAATAAAAGAAATAATTTAAAACTAGTTAATCTAAAACCCTAAGAAACATTGAAAACCAATCATTGCCATTCACACAACAAACCTACATTACACTCATCAGCCAGGGGGCTAGAGTCTAATGGCCCCAAGCCTGGTGGCATAGATGAGTCTTGAGATTCTTACGGAAGGTGAGGAGGGTGGGGGCAGTGCAAATCTCTGGGGGGAGCTGATTCCAGAGGGCCGGAGCCCCCACAGAGAAGGCTCTTCCTCCAGGCCCCGCCAAGCGACATTGTCTACTTGCCAGGACTTGGAGAAGGTCAACTCTGTGGGACCTAACCAGTCACTGGGACTCTTGTGCCAGGAGAAATATACTAAAAAAAAGTTTTCGTTATCAGAGATTATGCTGTTACACTAAAATCATTCTGACAAAGGTATTGGTGTCTTCAAAAAAATGGCATTTCCATGCTCAACTTCTGTGTCGCCAGCTATGTCCTATACGTCCATGCAAATGTGTTGTTTGAGCCACGCCATTCTGCCTGCAGCCAATGCCGTTTTCATCTTCCCCCTTTCACCTCATTTCATTGCTTTCTCGCAAAAAGAAGGCGGGGAGAAATAAGCTAGTCACTGTCAGATGAGAAGTGCAATTGTTTATCTACTGGAAAAAGATAGAGCAGAAGGAGTGCACCACTTGGATTCCGGAGAGAAGGAGGAAATTTTAGAGGAAGTAGTTAAGACAGGTTGGAAGTCCCTACAACTCTAGGTCCAGAGCAAGCATTGCAAAACTGCTGTGGCAGCACTTTTGAAGCAGAGAACAAACTGATTCTGATTTTCCGAGGCTGTTGGAAGCTGCATTGTAGAGACACCAGGGGTGGGTTGCTACCAATTCGGATCGGTTCTCACGTACCAGTGGCGGATATTTCCACCCACTGCCCATGCCATCGCAATGCGAACCAGTAGGGAAGTTAAGTGGAACCCACCCCTTAGAGCAGTGTTTTTCAACCAGTGTGCCGTGAGACATGGTCAGGTGTGCCGCGAAGCTCAGAGAGAGAAAGAAAACAAGAGAGAGAGAAAGAAAGCAAGAGAGACAGAGAGAAAGCAAGAGAGAGAGAAAAAGCAAGAGTGTGAGAGAGAAAGAAAGCAAGAGAGAGAGAGCAAGAAAGCAAGAGACAGAGAAAACGAGAGAAAGAGAGAAAGAGAGAAAAAGCAAGAAAGATAAAAAGAAAGAGAATGAGAGAGAGAGAGAGCAAGAGAGAGAGAGAAAGAAAGAAAGAGAGAGAAAGAGAGAGAGAGGGAGGGAAGGTGGGAGAGAGAAAGAGAGCAAAAAAGAGGAAGGAAGAGAGAAAGAAAGGGATGAAGAGAGAGAAAAAATAAAGGGAGAGAAAGAGGGAGGGAGAGAGAAATAGAGCGAAAGGAATAGAGAGAGAATTTTTTTGTCCAAACTTTTTTTACCCCTCCCCCCCCTGCTCAATGTGCCCCATGGTTTTGTAAATGTAAAAAATGTGCCGCGGCTCAAAAAAGGTTGAAAATCACTGCCTTAGAGACACATGCCACTATAGGCAGGCAAGGGTTCCCTGTCTCCACCGCTACTGGTTGGTTGCATGCATAGCTCCATGTGACTGGTGGGCGTGCCCATGTGTCCACACGAGACTTAGCTTCTGCGCATGTACAGGAATCCAACTCTTATACAAAGGCACTCCCATGCACGAGATTTCTTTGGAGTCTTTGGAGAGGGGCTGCATACAAATCTAATAAATAACAACGAAAGCAATAACAAAAGTGTTCTGTCTGGGTCACTCTGGAAGCCAATACCAACCCCAAAATAGAAGCCAGACACACCGGTAAAAGGCAAAGGCAGTTTATAAAATTCAAGAAAAACACAGGTAACAGAAAATGTCCTTACAAACAGGAAAATGCTGTATCTTCAGAGATATCCACGAAGGCAAAAGTCCATGCAGCAATACAGGATTCTTGCTGCCAAGACGAGGCTGTAGATAGCAGACCTACACCTCCCATGGGTCTTCCAAACTGCTGGGCCACAAGCCAGGAACAGAGACGCCGAGAACAAAGCAGAACTCCAGTTGATAACACTCCACATAGCTTCAAGGGCTTGCCTGCCTTTTAAACCCTGCTAAGGAGGACCACACCCAAGCTCAGCTGTTCCTAATTCAGTGCTGATAATACTTCTTTAATTGCTCCTTTCTTTGATCTGACCGTCTCTTTCGCATGTCAATGACGGCTTGTGCGTCATCACCTAATGACTCCAAGCTACTGGCTGGGGAGAGCCCCCCCTCGGGGCTCTCATGCTGTTCTCCTTCATCCCATTCCTGACTTTCCTCTCCCCCGTCCGACTGTTCAGCCCCCTCCTCTTCGCTGTCATCCTCCTCCGGGCATGGAGCCAGCAGAGACACAGCCGGTCCCTGAGCAGCCTCAGGCTGAACCACAACACAAAAGCAATAACAAAAGCAACAGCAGCAACAACAACAACAACAACAACAACAACAACAACAACAACAATAACAAATCTTCACTGATTTTCGGCAATTTTTTTGCTTTGGCATGAGCAGAAGCAAAAAAAATATCAAAAATGGGTGAAATCCCATGTGCAAAAGCATCTTTGCACAAGATTTGGCTTCCTGAACATGCTCAGAAGCCAAATCTCATGTGGGTGATTTTTTAAAATGACATTTCTCAAACATTTGGTGTCCCCCCTCCCAGTTTCAAATTATTGCCAGTAAAATTATTAGATTTGTGGATTTAAGTTTGCACTAAAATAGCCAATTTTTCCCCCTGGGTTCTTATATGTTCAAATATTCTGGTGTTCGCTAGAAATTGCAAGTTTGGAATGTCTTTTAGTAAAAAACTAAAACAGGAGGAATTCCACACACTCCAGGACATTTGGGGTTGTAGTGAACTCCTGTCACTTTTCTGTATCCATTCATTCCCTAATAATATGTAATAATGGTCACGCATTCAGCTCCGTTTTGGCTACCACTCTATACAGTGGCCCATACAGGCAGGAACTCATTATTGGGTATAGCCAGCAATGATGTCAGATCAATTCACACTGTATGTGGAAGAGGCCAAAATCTTAGTTTTTATTTTGAAATCCAATTTATTTTAGAATAAGATTTAAGTTTACTCCTCCTTCTTGTTTGTTAACAGTGAAACCGCAGATTTATGAAAAAGTGTCATCGATTCCTGGTCCTACTCTCTATCAACTAGGAACTAAGCAAATTTTAATGTGCATTGTTTATGGCATTCCTCAACCTGTGATAAAATGGACCTGGCAACGATGTCAACAGAACCATTCCACAACAAGGTAGATCATTTTTGATTTTTGCTTCCAATACTCTATCATTGCCCTTCTAGGTTTTCATTAAAAGTCTTCTCCATGCAATTGGCGACTCAATTTAAGGTATTTATGATGTCTTAATATTTTAAATTAATTGGCTTAGTCATAGAGGAGGAGGAGGGATGCATTTATGATGCAAAAGCTGCTTTTACTGT
>NC_091953.1:25720607-25803107 GCF_031021105.1 Erythrolamprus reginae | reverse complement strand
ATGGTGGAAGGTCTGAAGCATAAAACTTATCAGGAAAGACTTAATGAACTTGGTTTGTATAGTCTGGAGAACAGAAGGGAAAGGGGGGGGACATGATCGAAACATTTAAATATGTCAAAGGGTTAAATAAGGTTCAGGAGGGAAGTGTTTTTAATAGGAAAGTGAACACAAGAACAAGTGGGCACAATCTGAGGTTAGTTGGGGGAAAGATCAGAAGCAGTGTGAGAAAATATTATTTTACTGAAATAATAATAGTAGTAGATGTTTGGAACAAACTTCTAGCAGACGTGGTTGGTAAATCCACAGGGACTGAATGCCTGGGATAAACATATATCCATCCTGAAATAAAATACAGGAAATAGTATAAGGGCAGACTAGATGGACCATGAGGTCTTTTTCTGCAGTCAATCTTCTATGTTTCTATGTTTCTCCTCACTTCTACCTCCCCTGGACAGAGGATAGTTGCGATTGAGGCCGATCCAGGTAAAGATGAGAGCTTGGTTTGAAAGATAGTGTCCTCTTTGTCCAAAGCAAAAGAGGCTGGCCAGAGACCGAAGAGAAGAGGCAGGCCGGCATCAGCTAAAGTGAGCAATTGATGTTAAGTTGGCTGTACGACTAACAAAATGGTCAGCAGAATGTATTAGATAATATCCACAGCAAAACTATGTTGCATTAAGGTGAAATATGGCTTCAACACTGACATAAATAAGGTTGGCTTCATGCTGACTTGTGGGATTGAGATCAGACAAAGTCATTGTTCTGAAAGATTGCTGTGATGTGATTGTGCTGTAGATAGACGCAGAAGAACAAAGACTGAAAGACAAAACTACTAGGATAGTTTCAAGCCAAAGAGAACGACATTTTTTGCCCCAAATAACTTTTTTTGCCCAATAAAATTATTATGGAGTTAGGAACAGTTCCTATATTTTTTGGAGTATAAGATTTTATTTATTTATTTTTATTTTATTTATTTTGTCCAATACACAATGAGGGTTTTAGTGGGTATACACATAGTAAAATACATGATTGGCGGGACCCAGGGGACGAGCCTTCTCTGTGGCAGCCCCGACCCTTTGGAACCAACTCCCCCCAGATATCAGAGTTGCCCCCACCCTCCTAGCCTTTCGTAAGCTCCTTAAAACCCACCTCTGTCGTCAGGCATGGGGGAATTGAGACTTTCCCTCCCCCTAGGCTTATAAAATTTATGCATGGTATGTCAGTATGTATGATTGGTTTCTAAATTGGGGTTTTAAATTAACTTAAATATTAGATTTGTTTACGTTGTATTATTATTGCTGTGAGCCGCCCCGAGTCTGCGGAGAGGGGCAGCATACAAATCTGATTAATAAATAATAAATAATAATAAATAGAGGAGACACTAAAGAAATAATAGAAAAGAAGGTATAGTAATAGAACATATCAATGAAAGAATAGAAGAAGAGATATAGGAATAGAAGAAAGGTACAGGAGATATAGGAGAGCAATAGGACAGGGGACAGAAGGCACTCTAGTGCACTTGTACTTGCCCCTCTTAGGAATCTGGATAGGTCAACCGTAGATAATCTAAGGGTAAAGTGTTGGGGGTTTGGGGATGACACTATGGAGTCCGGTAATGAGTTCCACGCTTTGACAACTCGGTTACTGAACTCATATTTTTTACAGTCAAGTTTGGAGCGGTTAATATTAAGTTTAAATCTGTTGTGTGCTCTTGTGTTGTTGTGGTTGAAGATGCACTGGAGTATAAGACATTCCTTAATTTTGGGGAAAGAAAATAGGGTGGAAGGAATCCTGCCTACTACCTGTTCTGGCTAGTTTTTAGCCTGGTCAGTTTCAGCACATTATTTTATCCCCTGGTTAGGGCTGAAAAAATAATTATTTGAAGGGAGTAGGAGTGAAAACAAGCATGCAAAGACATAGAGCTAGAAAAAAACTTTCTTCGGAGGAAGTAGGAACCTGGGGAGATCATTAGCACCTCATTAGAGCTGGGGGGGAAAGCTTCAAAAAAGCTACATTTAGAGTATGACCTATCCAAATTTTCAGTCTCTTTTAGGGAGGAAAATGTTGCATCTTATACGCGGAAAAATACGGTATTCCTTTAAAGCACTGTTTCAGAAACAGATATGCTCTTCATGTGTTGGCTCTTGACTCCCTCAATGCCACAATCACCATGTGGTCTGTATTGATCAGATCAGTTGTAATCCCGTTGTGAAGAAGGCCGTTCAAGTTGGCCACTTCAACTGTCTGGGAATGTAGTTAGGTGTGACTATCCTTAGACTTGATTTCCTTAAACTGGGAAAGATTGATTGTTCCTTCATGTCATTTTTACATGACCTCTCATAGTCAGCAAGTCTATAAATTACTCATCCTGTGTTCATTCTCAGGAAATCTTATGTTTCCAAAATTCAAACTAGCCATTTTTAAAATATACTGCTCAAAAAATAAATAAAGGGAACACTCAAATAACACATGCTATATCTGAATGAATGTAATATACTCATCAAATACAGTACTGTACTTTGTTCTGTACAAAGTTGAATGTGAACAACATGTGAAATTAATTGTCAATCAGTGTTGCTTCCTAAGTGAACACTTTGATTTCACAGAAGTTTGATATTGTGTTGTTTAAGTGTTTTTTGAGCAGTGTATTTAACAGTATTATTTCTAGGCTAACAATCAAAATAGTCATCATGTTTATTGGGGTATCCTGGTGTAAATTTTCATGTAGGCCATCCAGGGTGATGCTGCTGTTGATGAGAAAGATGTTTGTGTGGAAGAATCGATTGTAAAGCAATCCTCATGGAAACTATGTTAGCATACGGAAATCCTTATTCTATTGAAGGACAATAAATCTGTTCTGACCCCGCTCCCCAAACCCAGCAAACCCTCTGTCGTTAAATCAATGATTCCTTTATTAGGAGTGCCAGCAGCCCTGGCAAAAATTCTCTCTCTTTCTCCCACTACAGACTAACCAGTCTGTCCGGTAGGGAGATGAATAGTTGTCTGCCACACCTATTTGTTTGTTTGTTTGTTTAAATTTGAATGCTGCCCACTCCCGAGAGACTCCCAATCAATCATGTCTAGGCTGGAATTAAGAAAAATCAGTAGTCACAGCCCCCAGGCCCACCAACAGAGCCAGGTCTTCAAGGCCTTTCAGAAAGCCAGTAAGGTGGGGCAGCACGGACCTCAAGGGGTAGTTGGTTCCAAAGAGCTGGGGCCGCCACAGAGAAGCCCCTCTCCTGCAGACCCGCAAACCGACACTGCTTAGTCAATGGGACCCAGAGAAGGCCAACTCCCCTGGGTCCTGCAAAACGGCATTGTTTAGTCGACGGGACCTGGAGAAGGCCCACTTTGAAATTTTTAAATAATTTTTAAAATAATAAAGTAAAAGTTGTGGTGTAATAACTAATCTGTCCTCAGTGCGTTGAACTGTTTCTCCACTGCAGACCATCTGTTACAAATTTCAGAAAGAGTTATTACCCATTTCTCATAATTGCTCATTAGCCAAGGAGCATTCTGCCTTTTGACATTCATCCAACGGGAGAACATACAACAACATTAAGTCTTTCTGAAACAATTCAAAATATCCCGTGTATTTTGGTGAGTCAGCTATGGATCTGTACTCATCCAAACATGCTTAAAACAGGGACTAAACTAAAAATAACTAATTCTGAGTTCAGTGAACGCATATCATGCACGATAGATAGACTAGATCTAACTGCTTGTGGTTGAATTATCCCTTTTGTTTTGCTTTTTTTTTAAAAAAAATATTCTTCAGACTGAATTACTAAATTATTTCCTCACTAGTAACCTCCTAAAAATGAACCAGAAGATATCAAATGCTCTTTCTACAAAACAAATTTATTATAGAAACATAGAAGATTGACGGCAGAAAAAGACCTCATGGTCCATCGAGTCTGCCCTTACACTATTTCCTGTATTTTATCTTAGGATGGATATGTGTTTATCCCAGGCATGTTTAAATTCAGTTGCGGTGGATTTATCTACCACATCTGCTGGAAGTTTGTTCCAAGGATCTACTACTCTTCCAGTAAAATAATATTTTCTCATGTTGCTTCTGATCTTTTCTCCAACTAACCTTAGATTGTGTCCCCTTGTTCTTGTGTTCACTTTCCTATTAAAAACACTTCCCTCCTGAACCTTATTTAACCCTTTAACATATTTAACATCCCTTCTGTTCTGCAGACTATACAGATTGAGTTCATTAAGTCTTTCCTGATACGTTTTATGCTTAAGACCTATTTTTGTAGCCCGTCTTTGGACTCGGGCTATTTACTGTTAGTTCTCTATTCTGTCTTTAATTCAGGAGTTCAAATTCTCTGTTGCTGATCTTGTGCTTCTCTGAGGGCCCAGATTTCTCTCCCTCTTGTTATAAGGGTCCTCCTGGGGCATAGAGGGCACAACCTCTTGGTGGTTCTTTGACCTCATCAGGATCTTCAATAAACCATGTTCAGATATTTATTTATCACTATATATTACTAATTAAATGCATTTTATACAAGATAGATTTTATTCAGGAGATGTAAAAACCCAAGATAATTAGTTTTACAAAGTACTGTATTTTTCAGACTATAAGACGCACTCTACCCCACCCCAAAAGTCCATCTTATAGAGTGAATATTGCTGAAGGTTCTCCTGGCCCCCACACTTTCAGTCTCTGCCTCCCAGAAATTTGCCTCCCTGTACCAAACAGCAAATAGCCCAGAATACCAATAATCAGCTCCGGGGATTGCTGCCACCCATCACCGCCGCCTCCTATCGCCACCTATGTTCACCCCCGCACGCCCCATTTTCGGCGCATTCTTGTTTTCAATTACAGGTATAGCTGTTTTATGTGATGTTAACTATGACTTTATCAATCTGTATTCAGAAATCTCAAAATATTTTAACCTCCTCCTGTTTGGCTACTTTTTCAATTATGTGTTCCAACTTATTTTTCATGACTGTAACATGATAATTTTTCCAAATGTTCCAGTGAATCATTGTAGCTACTGTGTTATGCTGCGGTTTAGAATCAATATGTGCAATCCTCTGGCATGAGCTGAGAATAGGATCTATTGTTTCCTTCGCATCTTTACACAATATGCCCTTTGAGTCATTTGATAATTTTTCAACACTTGCCTTGATTGCATTAGTTCAAATAGCTTGGTCTTGCACAGACGAAAACCAAGGCTTTAATTTCTTCTTTAAATGTTCCTGTTTTATGCCATTGCCAGATTTTATCTTTATCTATTTCCTCCTCAATGTTTTGTAGACATTGACCATGTGATTCTTTTCCTTGCCTGCATTCTGTTTATTATTATTATTATTATTATTATTATTATTATTATTAATTAGATTTGTATGCTGCCCCTCTCTGAAGACTTGGGGCAGCTCACAGAAACAATATAACAGTGAAACAAATCTAATATTACAAATAAAACATATATAAAACCACAGCAATTAAAACCATACAACACATACATACCAAACATAAAATATAAAAGCCTGGGGGAAGATGTCTCAGTTCCTCCATGCCTGGCGGTATAGGTGGGTCTTGAGTAATTTGCGAAAGACAAGGACGGTGGGGGCCATTCTAATCTCTTGAAGGAGCAGATTCCAGAGGGCCGGGGCCGCCACAGAGAAGGCTCTTCCCCTGGGGCCCGCCAAACGACATTGTTTGGTCAATGGGACCCGGAGAAGGCCAACTCTGTGGGACCTTATCGGCCACTGGGATTTGTGCGGTAGAAGGCGGTTCCGGAGGTATTCTGGTCCAATGCCATGTAGGGCTTTAAAGGTCATTACCAACACTTTGAATTGTGACCGGAAACTAATCGGCAGCCAATGCAGGCCACGGAGTGTTGCAGAAACGTGGGCGAATCTACTGCATTATTTTGATATTTATTTATTTATTATAAATACATTTATGTATTTATTTATTTTATACGCAGCTCACTCCAAAACAAACTCAGAGCAGCTAACAGCAGTCATAAATACAATAGTAGTAAAAAGAGCAATAAAATACAGCAAAAAAATCTGTAGTACAATAAAAACAATAATATCATAAAAACTATACATACTTGCAATCAAACCTAATTCTAGGCCTGCTGGAATAGCCAGGTCTTAACGGCTTTCCGGAAGATTGGTAGAGGGGAGATAGTGAGGATCTCTGGGGGCAGTTGATTCCAGTTGCTGTTAAATAAGTAAGTTCCAATTTTTAACTTTCATCAGTTCTTGGCTGTTGTTTTTTTAAAGATAATCAATCAATTCATGCTTTTTTACTATGACAGTTTGTTCAACAAAAGTAAACCTCTGTTTCCATTTCTGTGGGCCATATACAGTGAACAGCTGCAAAAAAATTTACTACTACACTGTGAGTGTGGCTTATTTTGTGGGTGTGGCTTGCCAATCATGTGACCGGGTAGGAGTGGCCTGGTGATCATGTGACCAGGGGGTGGCTTAAAAGTCATGTGACTAGCTGAAAGTTGGCAAACTTGATGTCATTCACGTTAAGAATTTGTCTTACATCTAGGGTACCTGACCCCTCCTCGCCTCAAAGAGATACAATTTCCCTATCTATTTACTATTACTGAACATCCAAAATATACTATTTAATCCTATGTATGTACACCATACGTGTACATACATATTACACACAGGCACACAAAAATATAGATTATCTATATGTGTATGTACACACACACACACACATAGCTCTTCTAAAATTATACCCATTCAACATCATTTACTGCAATAAGAAAAACATACCCAGAGCACAGAAGGGAAAAAAAGAAAAAAAAACAATTTTTTTTCTTCCGGTTCTGCATGCGTGACCAAATCCAGACCATATTCAAAATCTAGACCATATTTCAGTAATTTTCCAGAACCGGGGGAAATCTTTCCTAATAAATTTCTTTTCTGTTAGACCCATTGTTGTTTATAGCCCTCAGCAGAGTATGCTGATGTGTGCAGCAAATGCATGCATTCCTATTCATAAAATATACACATGCAGAGACTATAAAACTGCTTGGAAACTATAAAAGACAATATTTATCTGCCTGGTGTGAACACAATTCATTGAAGATAGGAAGCTGAGTAATCCCTAGAACATGCCATCGTATTGCACTCAGAAATATTAGGTCACTGATTCATTCAGGAAACAAAGGCATACAACAGCCCACAATGAGCCTACACAAGTGATGGGTTTAATAAAGAAGATTCCTTCCTTGGAATACTTCCAGGATTGTTCTGTTTCACTCTTGGTTGTGTTAGAATTGGTTCAGATGACAAACAGGCACGAACAAATGTTTAGTTAACTCCCTGTAATAAATGTCAAAAGAGGCAACCTTGTGACCTTTTGTGGGCGTCTCTTATGTAATATTGTTCACATGAACTTGGGGCTTTAATTATATATGGACTTATTGTCTGCTTCCAACTAGTCTTAATAATGCAGCACACGTTATGAAGGAAATAAATGGAAAAGGAACAGACAACAATGTCTAGTTGTCGCTGGTTAGATTCCAGTTGTTCTTTCTATATGAATCATGTGGCTTTCATTGAGTAATTCCGGCATTTCACTGGTAGGTTTGTGAACAAGATTTCCCACCATAAAACTCCTACCTTATGTTCCCCTAATATAATATTATGATTACTAAAACAAATCACTGAACCTGTGTAGATACGTGACTGAGCTCACAGTCGATCTACTGCCCTATGGACCCTGGACATCAAAGGCAGAAAAGTAGTGAACAATTTTGCAGGGAGTGGAGGATGTAATCAAAGATATTGCTGGAAATAAGGTGGCTGTTTTTTGCCCCCCAGACCCTTGGTAGATTTTTTTCTTAAGGGAAAGTCAATGATCTCACAGTGATAACACTGGTGGTGATACAATCTTGGAATCTGAGGGCTGCAAAAAAAATGCTAAGCTTTATGGGTCACGAGACAAAGAATATACCTCTGAAACAAATAATTCATATTGATTGAAATAGAGATGGATCATGAAAATAAATTCACCCCCACTCTGTCAAAGACCTTGGAGTACTCATATCCAATGACCTAAGTCCTAAAGCCCATTGTAAGAATATTGCCAAAAAAGCATTAAGAGTTGTCAATCTAATCGTACGCAGCTTCTTCTCTGGTAACATTGATCTGCTAACCAGAGCTTACAAAACATTTGTCAGACCAATTCTTAAATAGAGCTCGCCTGTATGGAACCCACATTGCATACCAGACATTAATACAATACCTTTATTACAGTCAAAGACCATCAATATAATATTAATAATAATTTTAAAAAAACAAGAAAAACAGAGCATCCAAGAACCATTTCAGATTCTTAGAATCTAGACATTTTAGTATCTCTTTGATCATAGTAGCAGATTCTTGGGTGATAAATGTAGTCCTTGGCTTACAACAATTTAACCCTTTGACATATTAAATAAGGTTCAGGAGGGAAGTGTTTTTAATAGGAAAGTGAACACAAGAACAAGGGGACACAATCTGAAGTTAGTTGGGGGAAAGATCAAAAGCAACATGAGAAAATATTATTTTACTGAAAGAGTAGTAAATCCTTGGAACAAACTTCCAGCAGACGTGGTTGGTAAATCCACAGTAACTGAATTTAAACATGCCTGGGATAAACATATATGTTTATATAAACTATATAAACATATATGTTTATATAAACTATTATCCTATACTTGATTGACAAAAATAAATAAATAAATAAAAATAAATAAAAACTTGGAATGAGATGTGGTTGAAATAAGGTGCTGTACCATCTTTTTAAAAAAGCTGACATCATTTCTGTGCCTTTCATACAACAAAAGTCACTAATATTTATCTTTGTATTTAAGACTCTATAGTTTTTCCCAAAATGACCCTGGAATGTCATTTTGAAAATTATCCAGAATTTCAGGATGACTCATAAACAAGCAAGTTTTGCCTAAATACTTCTTCCAATGAATATCTCAGAAAGGATTTCCAAAGTTGTATATGATTATTTTTAATAGTAGTGTGTGTCACATTTTACATTTCCTTTTATTGGTTACCTTATGCGCTGAATAAATATGCCCTGTGTATGTTTCAAAAACATTGCTATAAATCCTTTTCCAATGGCAAAATCCATATCTTAACCTGGTAGGTTTTTTTCCCTAGCAGGTTTTTAAAAAGTCTTAGGATGTAATCCTTTAACAGGCAATATTGATATTCAAAACATATGGGTATTTTATGGATCAGAGTATTTTTATCTGAATTACTACACTTGTAAAATACGATGTAAACAATGTATTCTGTTTGCACAACAATATCACAATTAAGTACATAGTTTGTATCTTTATGAGTGATCTAAGTTCAAATGATGCAGCCCTGTTACTTCATTTTATAATCAGCAGTCCTTGTAACCAATAAACTAATTGTAACTCCTTGTAATCAATAAACTAATTGTAACTCCTTGTATCAATAAACTAATTAATACTTGAAATCCATGGACAAATATCAAAGTGACATGCAGTAAACTTTCACCCTGGAAAAGCTTCCCTATCCACAGTTATAAATATTTCGTTCTATTGTACTTGGCAAGCTGCAAGCAATTGGAGGTAGGATCTCATTAAGACAGCAAACTGTGGAGTAGGGAGAGGATAGTGTGAAGCTAAGAGTGATAACAGTGGCCTTGTCCAGAATAGGCCATGGGAGTTTTCTTATCTTACTCAGGCAGGAGGTGCTGAGAGCTTCCTGTGCGAAATTAGGAGCAAATGCTGCTTTCCTCTTGTTGTTTGGTTTCCTCCTGCATAGAAGACGGTTCCCAGCACAGTGATTATCTTTGCATCTTCAAACATGGCACAATTTACTTCCTTAAGAGTTTGATGTATCCTTAAGAGTCATGTCTTCCCCCACCCCATCTCCCCCTCTGTCCTAGATTCCTTCTCAAGAACTTGCTGGTTGATGTCCTGGGCATATGTGCCTTTTAAAAACTTAGCAAGATTACGCTCTGTAAGACCAAAGCATATAAAACGTAACCACATTTGGAATACTGTGTTCAGTTCTGGAGACCTAGACCTACAGAAAGATATTGATAAAATTGAACGGGTCCAAAGACGGGCTACAAAAATGGTGGAAGGTCTTAAGCGTAAAATGTATCAGGAAAGACTTAATGAACTCAATCTGTATAGTCTGGAGGGCAGAAGGGAAAGGGGGGACATGATCGAAACATTTAAATATGTTAAAGGATTAAATAAGGTGCAGGAGGGAAGTGTTTTTAATAGGAAAGTGAACACAAGAACAAGGGGACACAATCTGAAGTTAGTTGGGGGAAAGATTTATTTATTTATTTATTTATTTATTTATTTTGTCCAATACACAATGAGGGTTTTAGTGGGTATATATCTATATACACATAGTAAAATACATGATGAAGGTTATAGAGGAGATACTCATAGTAAAATATATCTAAGAAAGAATAGAAAAGAAGATATAGGAATAGAACATATCAATGAAAGAATAGAAGAAGAGATATAGGAATAGAAGAAAGGTATAGGAGATATAGGAGAGCAATAGGACAGGTGACGGAAGGCACTCCAGTGCACTTGTACTTGCCCCTTACTGACCTCTTAGGAATCTGGATAGGTCAACCATAGATAATCTAAGGGTAAAGTGTTGGGGGTTTCGGGATGACACTATGGAGTCCGGTAATGAGTTCCACGCTTTGACAACTCGGTTACTGAAGTCATATTTTTTACAGTCAAGTTTGGAGCGGTTAATATTAAGTTGAAATCTGTTGTGTGCTCTTGTGTTGTTGTGGTTGAAGCTGAAGTAGTCGCCGACAGGCAGGACATTGCAGCATATGATCTTGTGGGCAATACTTAGATCTTGTTTAAGGCCTCTTAGTTCTAAACTTTCTAGGCCCAGGATTGAAAGTCTAGTCTCGTAGGGTATTCTATTTGAGAAAATGTTATTTTACTGAAAGAGTAGTAGATGTCTGGAACAAACTTCCAGCAGATGTGGTTGGTAAATCCACAGTAACTGCATTTAAACATGCCTGGGATAAACATATATCCATCCTAAGATAAAATGCAGGAAATAGCATAAGGGCAGACTAGATGGATCGTGAGGTCTTTTTCTGCCATCAGACTTCTATGTTTCTATGTTTCTACCTCTGAGGCTTGGATAGTGGCTGGGAAAGTACACATTTCTTTACAGAGCTGGTGCTCTTGAATGTAGGGTTATTTATAGATTTATAGCTTCTTCCTCTTTCCTCATTGAAACTAAAATGAATGACTTTTGATTTCCAAAGCTGAATGGCACTTTACCAAACACACAGCAACTGGGACTTTGAACGTGGATATGCGATAGACATGTAGAGGGATAGGTAGATGAATTGTGAAATATTTATGGTGAAAATGAGATTTTAATCACTGATTGGTTGAACCATATTCCCTTGAGATGGGGTATCTACTAAAGCTATAGTTTTATTTCAAAATTGCTTAAGGGAAAACATTAATGTCTTCAGGATCAGTAACGGGCTGCTTCCCCCACTGGTAGGGGACACAATAGGGTAGTAAATTTATGCACTATTTATTGAATACTTAATAGTTTTTTTATTGTCCTTCTCTAGTACCTTAGTATGATCCTTAACTACTTTTAAAATAGAAAATAATTAAGTAGTATGTTTTTACCCATAAACACTTTAACCATTTTAAATTTAAATTATCTAGAACTGAACTTTTATAGCAATTAAAGAAAATTGAGCTACTTGCCTAATCTGTTATCATACTGAACCTTGTGGGTTCATTACAAAACCTTAAAATGTTACTGTGCTCCTCAACAAATAATGCTGTCTATCATTTGTCCTTTATGTGGCTATTCAAATAATGTGACTTAATCAAAAAAGCACCCATTTGGAAACTTATCTTGGTCGGTAAGCCACTCCCACCCAGCCACATGACTTTTAAGCTGTCCCTGGTCACATGATTGTCAAGCCACTCCCACCTGATCGCATGACCGGCAAACCACTCCTACCTAGTCACACGACAATCAAGCCACACCCACAAAATAAGCCACACCCACAGCGTGGCAGTAAAAATTTTGGCAGCCCATCACTGCAAAGGAGCATTCCCAGTCTTCAGATACACCATCAGTCATGTCCATGAAGGAGTGACTTTCTAATTCTTCCTGAAACAGCATTTGTCCAAAATCTGTTTAGATTTAACCATACTGGTTTTTGGGAAGGCTTTTAGGACTTTGGGAAGAGTATTAAGAGCTATAACAACTTTATTTGAAATTTCTTTCTTGTGGATGGAATGATGTTGCCCCTTGGCTAATCAGAAAGATCATAATCAGACAGTTTTATGAGGTTTATGAGGTTTTCTTCCTTTATTTCTATCTTTGTTTTAATATTATTTTCCCAGGAGGCTATGTGGGCTGTTTAAGATCATGAATAACTGGAGTGGCATATACAGTAATCCTCCCATTTTTTATAACTCACTAGCTAATATTCATGCTTCACTACAAAACCATGTGATGGACCTTGATAAATTGACACTTAAATCTTGAAAAGTAATTAGTGTGAAATGGAACTGTATTATTTCTTTAGAGATGGTAAGCTAGGTTTCTGTTACAGATGAAGACATTATATTTGCATAGCGTAGACTTTAAGTTCATCCCTCAGATGAATTGCTCAGGAGCTCCCTGTAAACAACATTCCTGGTTTTCTTGTGTGGCTGGAGGATGACCAAGCTGTCAGGTGAACTGACTCTGGAGCATGCCACATTGAACTGGCCATGAGAGAAACAGGAAACTTCCCTTACTTGTGTTTTCCTAATTGTATCTGTAAATCTTTCCCTGCGTTTTTTGCCTCTTTCCTCTTTAACTGGTGTTACTTTAGAAGGAGCAAATTCATCTGAACCGAGGAGGAAAATAAGAGGAAAAAAGTATGGTATTCATCTAGCTAAGCTCCTATTAGTTTGCAAGAGAACTGAGAGGTGCTTGGAAACTCAAACAGTATTTGCTTTGTGAGCAAGAAGGAGACAGGAAGGAGTTTGTGTGTGGCTTAGTTCAACTGTTCTATAATAAAGCTGTTAGCTGCTGTGAAAGCAAAAATGAAACTGAAACTCCCCTGCTGGTGTTTTGCATTTGGATCAGATTTCTTTTCAGGTGGGGAGGGAGGAGTAGAACTCCTCAGCATCAGAGCGTGTTAATAGTAATATAAGAAATACTCATACTCCAATGGTCATTTTGAAAAATCCTTTTTTGGTAATCACCTAGAACCTAAGAGGAACATATGTGGAAAATTTCAAGTTTGTAGGCTTTAGGGTTATGGAGATTTTGTAATTAATGTGTGAGTGGTTTTCACTTAGATATATAGATGGGTAAATATGAAAATTCAAGGGGGGAAACCAAGGCTTCTGAATACTTAAATATTTAAAATAATCATTAAGTTTTGAATACTTCTAAATATTAGCAATCTTCATGAGCTAGGCTATTCTGATTACAAACAGAATAGCTCATTTATGTTACATGGAGAAGGAATCACTGGAGACATTGCTGAGTGGATTATATCCCAGAAAGAATGAATTATTAAAACTACTTGGTGATTGACAGAGGATGTGAAATATGGTCAAGACTACAATGGATCTTGTGTCTTTGTTGATGTTGGTCTTTCCCTCCCCCCACCATTTTTCACATTATGAAAAATAGATTCCTATCACTATTCTTGAATTCATGGAGTTGAATTCATGCTGTCTTGCTTACTAGCCTGGTGCCTCAATTGCCAGATCAAACTGATAAACTTATAAAACTTATCATCTTGCAAGAAATTTGGCATGGAAAATCTTATTTAATTTGCCACAAGCCTATGCTACTTAGGTTGGATCTCTCTCTCTCTCTCTGCTGTAAATTTCTTCAATTCTTTCTTTTCTGCTTCCGATCCTAATTTGCTGAAGCCTGATTATTCACATAAAGGATTTTATTTATTTAGTGAAGTACATATTTGTAACATACATAGATATAACATTGTTTATATACATAAGATGAGTACTGATAAGAGGGAACAATTGGACAGGGAGGGTAGGCACGCTGGTGCACTTATGCATGCCCCTTACTGACCTCTTAGGAATTGGGTGAGGTCAACAGTAGACAGTCTAAGGGTAAAGTTTGGGGAGTTTGGTGATGAAACCACAAAGTCAGGTAGTGAGTTCCAGGCATTAACCACTCTGTTGCTAAAGTCGTATTTTCTACAGTCAAATTTGGGGTGATTCACTTTGAGTTTGTATCTATTGTGTGCTTGTGTATTATTGTGGTTAAAGCTGAAGTAGTCATTGACAGGTAGGACATTGTAGCAGATAATTTTATGAGCTATGCTTAGGTCGTGCCAAAGGTGACATAGTTCTAAGCTTTCTAAGATCAGGATTTCAAGTCTGGTTGCGTAAGGTTGCGTTAGATGCTGCGAGTAGAGGAGTGGAGGGCTCTTCTAGTAAAGTATCTCTGAACACTTTCTAATGTACTTACGTCCAATATGCAGTGTATTCGAGGATTGGTCTGGTGAATATTTTGTGTGTTCTGATTAGTAGTGTGATATTACCGGAGAAGAAGCTAGGTTACCAATTCTTGAAGCCTTTTTGTTGACATTGTTTTAGTGGGCGTTGGCACTTAGGTCATTTGATATGGGTATTCCAAGATCATTAACAAACTTCCAGCAGACATGGTTGGTAAATCCGCAGTAACTGAATTTAAACATGCCTGGGATAAACATAGATCCATCCTAAGATAAAATACAGGAAACAGTATAAGGGCAGACTACGGAGTCTACGGAGAGGGGCGGCATACAAATCTAATAAATAATAAATAATAATAATAATAGACTAGATGGACCATGAAGTCTTTTTCTGCCATCAATCTTCTATGTTTCTATGTTTTTATCAGCAGAATAAGGGTCATCTGCAAAGTCTTGTTTATTCAGCTTGTATTTGGCGTTCTGATTTTTTTTGCCAATATGCAATATGGTTGAGATTTGGAGTTGCCAGATGTTTGACCATTCTGACACAGAGTCAATGTCTTTTTGGAGGGTAGCAGTGTTGTCAGTGGTGTTGAAGAGTTTTACATCATTGGCGAAGAGAACGCGGTCACCTGTGATATAATTGCAAAGGTCATTAATATAGAGTATAAAGAGAGTTGGTCTTAGTATGCTGCCTTAGGGTTCACTGCTGTTAACACGAATGGGATTAGATAGGGTGCTCCTTATTTTGACCCCTTGTTGTCTGTTTGACAGGAACACAGTTATCCAGTATTGTAGGGGTCCAGAGATGCCATAGGATTTCAATTTCAGAAGCAGTTTACCATGAACCACTGAGTTGAAGGCTTTACAAGTGTCTATATAAATTGTGTCTATTGTTTGCCCTGTTCAAGTTTTGAGGTCCATATGTTTTTGCTGTGTAGTAGTTGTAGATTTCAGGATAATTTTTTCCTGAAACCAAATTGCTTGTTTGAAAGTGGGTTGTTAGTTTCTAGGTGGAGGGTGATGGATTGGTTTATGATTGATCTCATGATTTTGCAGGTGACACACCATAGAGAGATTGGACTACAGTTTTCAGCATGAGGCTGAAGTCTATCATGCTGTGGGCGCTGTTAGAAAAGGGTTCTTTTATTTGTAGTCCATAAACTGCGCTTTTGCTGTCTTGACCTCATATTCTGCAACAGCAAAAGGGCAGTTTATGGACTACAAATAAAAGCAAATAATGTGTGCAAACCCATTAGGAAAGAAATAAAAGCTCGGAATTTGGGTGGGAGGAGGAGGAAGAAGAAGAGGAGGAGGACAGTCGCTGCCGAAGGAAGAAGGTGAGGTGAGGGAAATTTTAAAAAATCCAAAACTTTAAGGCTTAAAAAAATAGAGGGACTCTGAGGTGGCGAGGAGGAGCACACGCCTCCCATACACCCGGCGTGAGGCTGCCTCCCATACACTGCGCCAGAGAGAGAAACCCAGGGGGAATGGCAGGAAACTGGCTGGGCCTTTGTGCCGCTCTCAAATTTCCTGGGAAATTTTTCCAGGCTCGGGTTCTTAAAGAGAAAATGGTTCTTAAGAAGAGGCAAAAAAATCTTGAACACCTGGTTCTTATCTAGAAATGTTCTTAAGTAGAAGCGTTCTTAGGTAGAGGTACCACTGTATATATTATATAAGATTCAGTGTTCGACAAGCTTTTTTTTTTTTAAAAAAAAGTCAGCTGCTTTAAGCTGCAGCTGTAGAGTTATAGAGTTATTGTCCTAGACAGGACAATAAATAAACAACCAACCAGACTGTTTGAAATCTTCTTCCTTACAACTCCTGAAAAAGAATCAGTCCAAACAATGGCAAAGAAATATGTTAGCGATCAACTACTGCAGGTGTTGAATTATTTCTCTAAGGCTACGTAATAATAATCTCGGCTATCCCAGAACATATTTGCCATTGGGCAATTTTTCTCAGCCTTGAAAATTTTAACAATATGTGGACTTCAATTCTCAGAATTCAGAAGTCAGTTTGCTGGCTTGGGATTCTGGGAATGGAAAGCCACACATCTTAAAGCTGATAGTATTAAGAAATCCTGCCATTGTGTGTTATAGATGAGCAACTGGTCTGATTGGCAAACCAACTGAGCATCACAGACATAGATTGATATACAGGGATTTAACTTAAATCATTTAAGTATTTTAATAGTAAGTGCTCAAGGCCACTGCATGGAGTTACTGATTGATGTTTTTGTTTTGGAGTAGTGTTGTTTTGCCAATTTTTTTCCCTTTCATCAGGATCATCTTGTTAGCAACATCTGCCTAGCAGGGCTTTGAATATTCTAAAATGCTGATTTTCCATATTAAAAAAACCTAAGGGAGATTCAGAAATAGTTTGCAAAGTTGATGCTCAAATAAATGAAACAACAGTTCCAGATGTGCCTAATCTGCTGGCAATTTCAAATAAGTTTTAGAATACTGTTTGCTGTATACTTTGAGATACCACATTATGAATAAGGAAAGCATTTTTTTTTAAAGTGGACAATTGTCAGTATCTGGACCTATGTGGTATTGAATCATCTCTAAGTCAAGATACCAATCACCACCCACACATTTTTTTAATGCAACATCCTGCTTGTCTTTTTATGGGAAGAATTTATAATACAATACATACAGTAAATGCTGAATGTATACATAATGGTTCAGTGGACACATCTTCTTCTTCCTAGCGTATTCCCACAAGTGCAGGGCATAGTTCCCTCTAAGCTGAGCAGTGAGCAATCGCTCACTTAAAAATCATCATCAACTCAGAGTTTTCCAAACCTGCCCAGAAGCCGAGAGGGAAAGAGTGAGAGGGAAGGAGAGAGAGAGGAAGAGAGGAAGAGAGAGAAACAGATAGAAAAAAGAGAGGAAGGAAAAGAGAAAGAAAAAGAATGGGAGTAAGGAAGAGAGAAAGAAAATCAAAATCTAGTTTGAAACTAGCTCAACTATTTAAGTGGCATTTTGATATTGATAGAGTTGCCCTATTATGAGCTCACTGTTATAGTATTTTATTTTGAAATTCTCTGAGGCAAAACAGGGTGGCTTTTTTATTTGTTTTTGTTTGTTTATTTATTATTTCTGTGCCGCCCAGTCCCAAAGGGACTGCCGCTCAGACACTATACTTTTCCGCCCCCCCCCAAAAAAAATTAGAGGGAACACTGGTGCAGGGTCTGCTTTTTGGATCATTGAACACCACTTTGCATGGTCCTCCACTCGCAACAGAATACCCTACACAACTGGATTTACAATCCTAGGTTTAGAAAGCTTAGAACTACTGTATGTCGTCTCAAGTATGATCTAAGCATAGCCCATAAAATCATCTGCTACAACGTCCTTCGTGTTGACAACTACTTCAGCTTCAACCACAACAACACTCGAACACATCACAGATACAAACTCAAAGTAATCCGCTCTAAACTCGACTGCAGAAAATACGACTTTAGTAACCAAGTAGTTGATGCATGGAACTTGCTACCTGACTCTTTAGTATCATCACCTAACCCCCAAAACTTTACCCTTAGACTATCCAACGTTGACCTCTCCCAATTCCTAAGAGGTCAGTAAGAGGCGTGCATAAGTGCACCAGAGAGCCTTCTGTCCCTTGTCCTAATGTTTCTCTTTTACTAGTATCATGTATATACATATTATATCTTTGTATACCACCATTATGTACTTGACAAAGCAAACAAATAAATAAATGGTCAGCTTCATCTCCAGAGTGCAGGCCTGCATATCTTTGTTGATAGTATCTTGCCATCTCTGTTTTGGGCGTCTACGAGTTCGCTGGCCATTGACTTATAGTTGCCAAGACAGTCTTAACAATGATGGAATGTCTTCTCACAAGATATGTCCATACGAGCAAAACTGGTCTTCTCTCATCTCCTCTATAATTGGTGCTATACCAAAATGTTGTCGAATGGTGTCATTTGTGATGGAGTCAAGAAGGGAGATGCCAATATCCAATGGAGCATTCCCATTTCCATGGCATGGAGATAGCTTTCAGTCCCTGTTGATGCTGCCCAACATCACAGATACTGAAAAATGTCCACCTTCTTTAGGTTTTCTCCAATGCTCCATTTGAAGTGTTCCACTCAGTTTTCTTTATGTTGAAGAAGAGTTCGAAATAGTTAAGACAATCATTCCATGTTTAGTCCAATGAACACATATTGTACCTTTATATGAAATTCCAAGCCGCTTTTCCTAAGTTATCAGATTTTGTTTTTAATTTTGAGCATACCGTGTTTCCCCGAAAGTAAGGCAGTGTCTTACTTTCTTTTTATCCCCAAAAGCCCCACTATGTCTTACTTTCGGGGTATGTCTTATATTGGAAAAAAATTGTCGAATTTTTTGTTTTAACCATAAAATTAACATTTAGACGGGGTGACGTATGGAGGGGGGGCGGCGCGGAAGTGGGCAGGAGGCGGCGCTCATTAAGATCAGAGGGAGGTGGCAGACGCGGCGACGTATGGAGAGGGGGACGGTGCGGACGTGGGCAGGAGGCGGCGCGCAGCTAGATGAGAGGGAGGCAGCAATAACCCCGTGTTTCCCCGAAAGTAAGACATATGTCTTACTTTCGGGGTACGGCTTATATTAGCCGACCCCCCTGAAACCCCCGATACGTCTTACAATCGGGGGTGTCTTACTATCGGGGAAACAGGGTAACATGCTAAGGATGGAATATTCACTTATTTATATGTATTAAGATGCCTTTTCACTGACCATTCAAATTTGGGAAAAGATCCAATCTCATGAAAAACAACACTGTGTTCACCCATAGTAAACTATATGCCAGATTTGCAATTCATTTTCTGTGCTTTTATGAATATGACATTCACGGTATCGTTTAAAATTTATCATTTTAAGTATGCAATATTTTGTGATTCCATATAGGTTTTTAAAGCATTTATTATATTATTTCTAAAGCTATAGTACTATCAGTTTTCAACTTTCAATACAATACTATAACATAATACAATATAACTTTAAAAAAAAAAACCTTTCCAGTCATTTGAATTTTGACAATGATTTAGAAAGATACCTTATTTATTATGAAAAGCAAGATTGTTGATGAATCTGTTACTGTCTCTCCACCCATTTATCAATTTTTGTACTGATCTTGGAAACAGTTAAGAGCACTGAAGCTTCCAGTTGCATGCAGTCAAATGGTATTGGGTGGTATATGTAGGAAAAAATAACACACAGTCACATTGAACATATTATCGCAATCAATACACACATTTTTCTTTACTGTATTTCCCGCCGATATCTCCCAAATTTAATCTGGAGGGTTCAGAGATCTTCTAGATTAAACCTGTTGGAAACAAGAAGGAGACCAAAGAAAAGTGTTTTCGTGTTTTCCAAAATATTTATGTTTCCTATAATGTATAACAAAGAGTTGTTGTTTTTTCAAAGACACAACCCAGTGTTTTTCAAACTTGGCAATTTTATGTGGCTTTCAAATCCCAGAATTCCCCAACCAGCATGAAAAACACTGACATAAACACTTGAGAAAATTATGGGATTTTTTGATGTTTCTGATCATGGATCACTGTCAATGAAAATAACAGAAACATTTATTGCAGAAGAGACGGAGTAACGACACGGACACCAGAGCTGGATTTAAACTTGGGTCATTTTTATTAAAATAAATTTGCATAATTTATTAATTAAATTAGCATGAATTAGCATAAATTTGCATAAATCAACATATTCAACTATGACCCGGAAACAGTGGACCTGCAGGGTCAAACAAACACTTCCGGGGCGGAAATGACGTAAAAGGTCAACATTCCTGGGCAACTAAGGGTGTAGTCGATGCTGGTCCAGGTGAGGGACCTCTCCCTCACCTGAGACCCTGCCATGCACTCGCATGAGGGGGGTCCCGCTATTGAAGTCCCAGGGTAGGGGTGAGCCGGCGGGACCCCCCTCATGCGAGTGCATGGCAGGGTCTCAGGTGAGGGAGAGGTCCCTCACCTGGACCAGCATCGACTACGCCCCCAAGTGCGCAGGTAGCACCCACTATGAGCTTGGAGAGAACCTGTCAATCATCCCCAAAGATGCCCAAGGGAGAACGCGCAGTTGCTGAACCACCACCCAGATTTCCGCCCCTAACCTGCCACGGAGCGGGGGTCAGATCTCTATCTTGGCCCCCCGACTCCCCCCTCTATCTGCGCCAGCTCACGCAGAGACCGCTGCAGGTCCTGTAAGAAAATGGCGTTCCCCTGTTCTGACAGGTGAACGCCATTGGCCCGGTAAAGCCACGGCCGATCTACGGTGATGAGGGGATGGGCCACTACAACCCCACCTAATTCCCTGACTGTTTTTCCCAAGGCCTTATTCACCCTACGCCTGACCCGGTGTATGGCCCTAAGGGAAATGGCGTCCCTCCAAACGATCCTTGGGAGGATCTCTGACCACACCACTTGCGTGGTGGGCTATACCGTGCGAAGCCACCGCAGGTCTTCGCGCGCCTGGATGATCAACGGTAGACCACCAAGCAGGCACAGGTCATTGCCACCGAGGTGCAAGACCAGCCATCTGGGTGCGGCTATGGGTTGCCGACCACCCCGTCCCATCTGGGCGCGACCCTGGGTAGCCGCCCGCCCAGCAGCGCCGGGTACAGCCCTGAGATGCTGATCACCCAGCAACGTCGGTAGGAGCCCCTCCCACCGCATACCTCTCCGGCCCATCCAAACAACATTGACCCACCGTCCCAATGACAACTGGGTCCCAATGGTGCTTCTGGCTGCTGAGCGGCCGGCCCAGAAGACCATGCTGTGGCCACACAGCAGCGCCGTCGGTTTCTGCCTGGACTGGGAACCTGGAAGAGGACACACACAGAGAGGTTACCTAGCCTAAACCCTGCCCAGAATCCTCAGCGGGCCTAACATAACCCAAATATGCCGCTGACCGACAGCGGCCGATCTCCTGAATCCGTTGGGCCGGGAAACCAGAAAGTGCCGCGCTAGTGGCGGCGCCGATACGGAACGAATGCGTTCCGTAGCCGGCGGGATCCATGCCTACCTGAGCCATTGCCTTTGACACTAACGCCCAGAATTGATACCGGGTCAGGGGGGTGCCATCCTGGTGTTGAAAAAGGTACCCACACCCTGACCCCCGCAAGCCACAAAATTGCTGCAAAGCAGCCACCGGGCACACAGACTGATCGGTGGCTGCCCTAAGCTCAATTCTAACCCCTCTGTGTAACTGATCTGTCTTGGAATGTCTCACCAAAAGGGAGACACCCCCCTGCCTAAAGGTCAGATCAGTAAGCTGGAAAGCACGGAGCGACAAGTCAGACTGCGAGGAGGCCATTGCCTCGCTGACCCTGAGGGCCCCAAAAAACATAACGCAAGTCGCTGCCCTAAAAAGACGGGCCTCGTACAGAGAGGCACACAGACTGTCAAATGCCTGATTAATCAAAGACAGCTGCTGAACCGTCAGGGCCTGACGAGTGTCAGAAGGGAACCCCTGTCGCTCCCTCACCCAGCCTTCCAGCATCCTCCGGATGCGAAAATCACCCGAAAAATCACTAAACCCCCCCGCCTTGGACAGAAAGGCGAGGCCGGCTAACCTAGACCTGATAGTCCTAACTGAAAGGCCACGCCCCTTCAGCAGGACACAAAATTCAGCTAGGTGCTCAACCGGGGCAGGCCAACTATGGGGGTAACCCTTACCCTGCCTGAAATCCCCAAACTCCTTACCTGCACGCTGGTAAGCTCGCAGGGTGCCAGGTGCTACGGACAAGGCGATCGCCCTGGAGGCCTCATCTCTCCAGCTCTCGGGAGCCCGCCCAGGCTCCACAGGTGGGCTGGAAACACCTCTGGCGACTCTCGGGCCCACGGGGCCAGGGTCCGAAACCTGGACAACTGACCACGGGACAAGGCGTCAGCCACCCCATTATCTAGCCCCGGGACGTGCCTAGCCAAAAACAATGCGTTTAGAGACAAGGACCTGTGCACAAAATGGCAGACAAGCCGCATTACCCTGTCACTCTTAGAGGACAGGGCATTCACAACATGGACAACCGCTAGGTTGTCACACCAAAAATGCACAGTCTTGTCCCTAAACTGCTCTCCCCAGAGCTCTAAGGCCACTATCAAGGGGAAAAGCTCCAAAAAGGTCAAATCCTTAACCAATGAACAGGCACTCCATTCCGGAGGCCATGCCGACCAGCACCACTGGTCACCTAACACTACCCCAAAACCGCAAGTCCCTGCAGCGTCGGAGCAAAGCTGCAGCTCCGCTTCCAAAAGAAGCTCGTGCCGCCAGAAAGACAACCCGTTAAAATGTTCCAAAAACTCCCGCCACACGCAGAGGTCAGCCCTGACCCCAGCGCATAAGCGGGTACGATGGTGGGGCAGACGTAGCCCTTTCATCGCATCATACAACCGGCGAGAAAAAGCCCTGCCTGGCACCACTACCCGACAGGCAAAATTAAGGATCCCGGCCAATTCCTGGAGCTGCCGAAGAGTAACCTTCCTGCAGCCCAAGACCGCCTCGAGCTTGCTCCTGATTTTAAACAACTTATCCAGGGGCAATCTGGAAGATTGCTCCTCTGAGTCCAATTCAATACCGAGGAAGGTAATCCTGGTGGCAGGGCCTTCGGTCTTCTCAGGGGCTAGAGGCACCCCCAATTGAGCACAAAGGGCTTCGAAGTCCCGCATCAAAGCAAAGCATTGCTCCGAGTGCGCCGGCCCGGCCATCAAGAAATCATCAAGGTAATGAACGACCGAACCCAGGCCACTACGCCTCCTGAGCACCCACTCCAAGAAGGTACTGAAGCTCTCAAAAAGGGAGCAGGAAACAGAGCAGCCCATTGGCAATGCCCTGTCCACATAAAAACCACCTTCAAAATGGAAGCCCAGAAGCTCGAAGTCGCCTGGGTGAATGGGGAGGAGCCGGAATGCCGACTTAATGTCGCATTTACCCATAAGGGCTCCCACCCCACACGCCCTAACCATGGCCACGGCCGCATCAAAGGATGCGTACCGGACTGAACAAAGTTCGTCAGGAATGAAGTCATTCACTGACTCCCCTTTTGGAAAAGACAAATGGTGAATCAACCGAAATTCACCACTCGCCTTTTTGGGGACCACCCCCAGGGGGGACACTCTAAGATTCGAAAAGGGCGGCTCCGGGAAAGGCCCAAGGACCCTGCCCTCAGCCACCTCCTTTCGAATCTTAGCCCGAACAATGTCCTCATGTCCGACAACCGACCTGAGGTTGTCCGACATGAAAGCCTTCCTAACACCCACGTAAGGGATCCTAAATCCCTCGGAGAAACCCCTCAAGAGCAACTCGGCTCTCGGGCGAGGGTGGTAGTCAACCAACCAACCCTCAAGCACAGAAACATCAATTGGGCTGGGCCCCTTTTCCCCCAGCTGGTGGGGGAGGTTTTCCTGGACCCCCGCCCTTCTTCTCCGCCCCTTTCTTGGGGCGGGGACATACTGAAGCTGCATGGGACCCCCTGCAATTCCCGCAGGCATGCTTGTACTTACAAAAGGGACGAAAACACGCCCCTTTTGCAGCAAACTCGTGACAAGCGGGCGAGGCCCCCTTGCCAGCCACACCAGGAGTCGCCTTGGCCGGGGAAGCCGCGCCAGGCTCCTCCTCCATGAAGTGCCCACTATCCGTACGCTCACACCCTTCCTTTCCAGACATATGCGTGGCCCGGAACCAAAGGTCCGGAACCACCATATCCCAAGGCAAGTTAGGCTCTACCGCCATCCTCATACGAAAGCCTTTATCATAATGGCGCCATATGGTGCCCTTATACTCGAAGTGGGCCCTGGCAATCAAATCTATATATTTAAACATGGCAGAGGCCATAGCCGGCTGCCTCTGAATCACCACAGACCCATAAGTAAGAAAAGCATACAGCCAGGAGCTGAAGCATTTTGTTACTTTTGTTTTCTTTGTTTTCTCCCCCGGGACAATCTCTTTCTCCTGCTTGGGAACCTCTCGGTTCAAAAGCGAAAAAAGATCCACATATTCACCCCGCCATATAGCCTCCTTCACCGAAGGGTGAAGGTGGCATCCGAGAGGGGTGGATGGCAACCCGCACGGGATGGCCCCTGCTTTAATGCAAGCGAACGGGTCCCATACCGAGTTGGCCGCAACACCAAAAACTCCCGCACCCTGGGGGTAGGGCAAGACAGGGAGCGGGGGCATAACAGCAGGGGCTGGAGGGACCCACCCCCCTACCCCGGGCACCGCAGGTACCCCCGTAGGACCTGGCCCGGGCTGCGGAGCAGGGCCAGCCGCCAGCGGCCCCGAAGGAGGAACCGGCGGCGCCCAGACCTGCCCGCAGGTGCCCGTGGAAGACCCCAAAAAACTGGACCCACTCCCAACCCCCGACGGGGGGAAACCCAAGGTGGGTGAAGGAAGAAAGGACAGCGGTGTAGTGTGTGGTGCAGCCTCACCTGCCCCGTACGGGGTCGATGACATCCACGGGGGGCCCATCGTTGCGGGGCCCGGGAAAGCCGCCATCGGCCCTGCCGGGGCCAGTCATCCAGCAGGAGCCATCTGCCCAGCCTGGGCCGCAAACGGATCTCTTCCCAACGCCGCAGGAACCTGCTCGAGGGACCTTCCGGGGCCCGATCCACTTCTCCACTGCTCGAGCTCGTCGAGCCTCTCCAAAACCCTGGCCCAAGACATGGCAGGAGAAGGATCAGGTTGAGGGGCAGGAGGCAACGAAACCACCCCCCTTGCACAGGAACCACCCCCGTAGGCCCCTCCCTACTGGCCCGAGCCCGGGCAGAAGGCCTAAGGGCCCTCCTGGGTCGCGCAGCCGGCGGAGCCATAGGGGCCGTGGCAGGCCTCTTCTTTGGAGCCATACCTAATCACAAATTAATGCAAAGGGAGAAGCCCGTCCAAACCCCCAGACCCCCTGCTCAAAGGCCCAGAAAGAATAAGCTCCCCCCACGTGCAGGCCGATTACGGCCCTAAAGCTGGCCCCCAGGAACACCACGAGACCGGGTACCCCCCCAGAGGCCAAGCAGCCCCACCCCAAGCTCAGGCGGGGCCCAACCGCGCCCTCCTCCCAGCCGGGAGGAAGGTTACCAGTCCCCCTCGGGCCCGAGGGGGATCTCTTCGACGAAATAGAAGCTCCAGTCGAGTCCTCCGACACTGCTGGGCACCACCAACAGCTTTTCACCCACGTTGCCAGCCACAAAATGGCGGCCGCGCACGAGGCCACCCAAAATGGCGACCGGAGCAGCTCTCAGCCGAGTGTCTGCTCCTGTGCTGGGTCCGGGCGAAAAGGCTTGCCTCGAGGCCTGCCGCCCTTAAATAGGGCCAGCAAGCCCCGCCCGGTCCCCACGTCATGCCCGGCCACGTGGGCCAGGCTTTCCCGGCCGAAATCTCGTCTCGCGAGATTTCGGCCGAAAACAAGATGGCGGCCGCCATCGAAGGGTCCGAGTCTGCCCGGCCCTTCTGCAAAACCGCCGTGGGCCGGTAAGTCGAGCCGGCGATAATTTTAAATTCAACTTTGTTAAATATAATTATTTACAAAGAAAACTAAGAAGAACTTGTTTGCTTTAGCGAGAATGTTGATAAATACAAACAACCTAATCATGGAAAATAAAAGATTTTAAAAGAGTTCAAAACTCTGACACTCTATGAAGGATTAAATGAACAAATGTAGAATAGAAACAAGAATACCTTCCAAAAAGAATATGAAGCAATATGTATGACCTAATGAACATTTCTTCAAATTTATTTCCATAAGTGTCAAGTTAAGGTTTTGAAAAATTATTTCCATCAAAGCTACACTTGAGTATTTTGATTAAGAGTTAATTAATTATATAATAAAAGGCCTTTCAAGAATTTCAACTGATACATTATAATATTTTTGATTTCTGTGATAGCTTAAAGATGCCTTAAAGAAAGAGAATGTTTCATTTAAATTTACATATTTTTATTTGGGAGATTGTTTCCTAAATTTTGAAAACTACATGGAATACATTATCATGCTATTAATTGGCTTTAAATTGATCAATTATGTGCCTTCAAGTTCAAAATATTTCAGTACTAATGAACAAATTATATGTGAGTGATTAAATATATTTTCTGTATTGACAAAAATTTCTGCAATGCGGGTGTAATGGAATACAATATAAAATAATGTTTCAAAATTTACTTTTTGTAAATGAAACTTAGTTCTTTACTTTCACATTGAAAGATTCCATCTGAAAAGTCAAAGCCTTCCTTAAAACTTGAAGATTGTATCTAGTATCCTAGATTTTGAAGTTTAAAATAATTTTAAAAATAAAAATATTACAATGATGTCTGAAGAATAGCATTTGTACTAAGTGTACTAAATTATTTTTGTATTAAATTTCAGTTGTCTTCAAATCAACTAAAGATTTAGTTGATTACAAACTATAATTTCTATATTTTTAAATATATATGTTATGTTTTCTACAGGGCATTTTGTCTTTTACTTCCACATATTTTTATAAAATGTTTTGATTTAATTTACTATCTATAAATAATGGAAAACCATGAGTTTATTTTGAAATAATTGTAACTGTGTTCAAGTTTCCACAGGCTTACAATAGGAAACTCAGTAATGAAAGCTTGATTTAAATTTCAAACAGAATTTGTTGATAGGAATGCCTTACTATTTCTGGTGTTCTATTTTATAAAACTGTTGCTTCATTCTTATTTACCCTGCCACAGGCCCGACTTTTGCTCCAGTTCAGAAAATTCGTTAGTTTTGACATCTGGAAGCAGTGCAGGAAACAGAATCCAAAGTATTACACAAAGAACAGCTTTAATAGAGGGCAAGAACAAGGTATGAGATTTTGGAGGGGGAAATTAAACTTTGAGCATCCTTTTTATCAGTTCCTGTTAAAGTTGAATGGTTGTTTATGAGACTATAATGGTGCCAAATTCTAATCTTATTATAAGTATGATATAATTATTTTATTAAGTAAATCTGACCGATAACACCGTCATGCTGCAATAGCATCCAGCTCAATACAGAATATGGATGGCACCTGTTCAAAATCAGGACCTCCGCAAAGTAATGGGCAGCCAAAAATTTTACTGTCACATTGTGGGTGTGGCTTATTTTGTGGGTATGGCTTAATGGTCATGTGATTGGGTAGGAGTGGCTTGCCGGTTATGTGATCAGGTGGGAGTGGCTTGAATGATGAACATTGTTCAAGTGAATTGTTAAGTCCTCGACTTACAAACTTACCAGTGTCACTCGCTAGGGTGACAATTTGCTTCGTGTTTCCCGCGCTCTCCATCCTGGGCTGCCCCCCCCCACCTCAGGTTGGGTAGCTAGGCAAATGGGTGCTGCCAGAAGCATAAATGCCGCCAGCGCCGCTTCCGCCCATGCCTTCTGCATGCACCTCAGGTGGGAGGTGGCCACGGGAAGCTGGAGGGGAGCTGGGCAGGAGAGAGGGAAGCTTGTCCGAGGCCAGGAAGGAGGAAAGAGGGGAAAAAGCAAGGAGCGCAGACACAGCAGCAGCAGCAGGGAAAAAAAGGAGAGCCAAGACGAGACCAGTAATCCAGGAAGTGACAGCCGCCAATCAGCTAGAGCTGCACACACATCTTCACTTCCACCCCATCCTGCCTGCTGCCCACCCCGCTTATAGCTGTTTACAGCATCTTCTGATCATATGACCACAATTTACGAGGTTCTCTGATAACCTGTTCTACAACCATCATAACATCCGACTATAATGGTCAGGGTCCATTGTAAATTGAGGACTCCATGTATGACAATAAACCGACACCAATCAATTCAATCCAATTCAATTTATTAGATTTGTATGCCGCCCCTCTCTGAAGACCCGGGGCAGCTAAACTTTTGCTAGTATTAATTGATGGTTCACAATAGAAGAATGGAGCTTTGGAGATGTTTAAATTCTCATTTTGATATATTCTTAAGACTAAGCCAGGGAAAATCTATCTGTCTGTCTGTCTGTCTGTCTGTCTGTCTGTCTGTCTGTCTGTCTGTCTGTCTGTCTGTCTATCTATCTATCTATCAATCATCTATATGTATCCATCTATCTGTCTATCTGTCTATCTGTCTAATCTATCTATCTATCTACCTATCATCTATATCTATCCATCCGTCCGTCCGTCTGTCCGTCTGTCCGTCTGTCCGTCTGTCCATCTGTCCGTCTGTCTATCTGTCTAATCTATCTATCTATCTATCTATCTATCTATCTATCTATCTATCTATCTATCTATCTATCTATCTATCTATCTATCTATCATCTATATCCATCCATCCATCCATCCATCCATCCATCTATCTATCTATCTAGCTATCTAGCTATCTATCTATTAAATTGTATGCAACCCATTACCGAGGGACTCAGGGCAGTTTACAACAATAGGAAATGTTATGTCATAATAGCAATAAGAATAGCACTTAGATTTATTTACTGCTTTACAGCCCTGTCTAAGTGGTTTACAGTGTCAGCATATTGCTCCCAACAATCTGGGTTCTCATTTTACTGACCTCAGATGTGTGGAAGTCTGAGTCAACCATGAACCATTCAGAATCGAACTCCTGGAGTAAGCAGTGAGTTAGGCTGCAGTACTGCATTATAACTATTGCACCACCACGGCTTTTAAATAAAATAAATGACCAAAAATCCATTTACCATTGTAATCTGCCCCCCAAAATATAAATTCCAAGCCACAACATCTGAAGTCAGTGTATAATTCCATTGTTTACTGAATAAAGCATTAAGGAATATGATATCATTTTAGTGGCCTTCACCCAATGTCTGGTTGTGGTAGCTAATGAAAATGTTTGCAAGTCATTTAACAAAAGCGAAGGTCTGGAAAATGATCTAAACAAAGTATGAACTCTTTGCCAAGGTGAAGCAAATGTGAAAAACTATTTATTTCATGATTTCAGACAGTGGGGATTAACAAGCAAGTTGATGACAAATATATTTGTGACTTTCTGGATGAATAGAAGCTGGAAAGGAGACAGACAAATATTTTTCCCTTGTAGAGCTTGTACAATATAAATCAGTGAATTCTTTTTCCCTGTTCATTTTACATGAGTTTATGCAAGCAACCAGGCAGAAAAAACCCTGGACACACATACAACCTGGGAGAAACCACTCTTAGCAGTAGCGACTGCGAAAGAGACCTCTGAGTCTTGGTGGACAATCAACTAAACATGAGCCAACAATGTGCAGCAGCAGCTTAAAAAAGCCAACACAATCCTAAGCTGCATCAACAGGAGAATACACTCCAAGACCAGGGAAGTCTTAATACCACTCTACTACGCCCTGGTCCGACCACACCTGGAGTACTGTACTGTATTCCGTTCTGGTCACCACACTTCAAAAGACACATTGAAACTCTAGAGAAGGTGCAAAAAAGAGCAACCAAGACGATTAAGGGATTGGAAACCAAGATTTACGAAGAGAGACTGAGGGAACTGGGCATGGATAGCCTAGAGAAAAGGAGGGCCAGAGCGGACATGATAGCAGTCTACAAGTATATGGGGGGATGTCATAGAGATGAGGGGATCACTTTATTCTTCAGGGCACCAGAGGGCCGGACGAAGAACAACGTCTGGAAGCTGACCAAGGAGAGATTCAACATGGAGATAAGGAGGAACTTCCTGACGGTCAGAGCGATCAACCAATGGAACAACCTACGAGTGGACGTTGTGAACTCCAACACTCTGGACATTTTTAAGAGAAGATTGAACTGCCACTTGACTGGTGTACTATAGGGTTCTTGCTTGGGCAGGGGGTTGAACTCGATGGCCTGCATGGTCCCTTTCATCTCTAACAATAAATAAAAAAAAGTTAATTAGGAAAAAATTATGCTCTTAATGATAGTGGTTTCCTAGATCTGGAACTGGATTTCAAGATTTAAGAGATATGTCTGATCTGGAGAGATTGCACTTCTTTTTAAAAATCACTTCCACAACATAGGAATGTTTTTTGGTGGTGGAATTGATGTTGTACACCAATAAAAAGAAAACGATAATGTGTTGCCGTCTCCTCTGGATAGACGTCTGACATTGGCTGAAGCAAGATTATGGAAAGAAGCAACCTAAAATGAAGAAATTTTCTGACAGAACAATTAATCAGTGGAACAACTTGCCTCTAGAACTTTTTACACAGGGAGCCAGTTCACTGTCCCTTGGACTGTTGGAGGGCCAGACTATAAAAAACCCTGTGAACAGATCCCTATGGACACTGCTCATACCTTATTTCTTTCTCTCTCTCTCTCTCTCTCTCTTGCTTTCTTTCTCTCTCTCTCCCTCTCTTGCTTTCTTTCTCTCTCTCTCTCTTGCTTTCTTTCTGTCTCTCTCTCTTGCTTTCTTTCTGTCTCTTGCTCTGTCTTTCTCACTCTCTCTCTTGCTATCTCTCTTCCTCCCTCCCTCCCTTTCTCTCTCTCCCTCTCTTTCTCCCCCTTCCTTCCCTCCCTTCCCTTCCTCCTTCCTTCCTCTCCACTTCTTTCCCTCGCTCTTTTTCCCTTCTCTTTCCCTTTTCTTTCTTTCTCTCCACTTCTCTTTCTCTCTTTTCCCTCTTTCACCCTCCCTCTTCTCTCCCCGTGGAGGACTCACCCGACAAGCCTCCACCCTCCAACCCCGGACTCCCATTCAATCCCCATTCAGAAAATGGGAGCTAGCAACTCAAAGAGGAGGAGGAGGCGGGCGTGTGCGTGTATGTGTGTGTGTTGTGCTCAGTTTGGCCTTCGGCAAGCCTTACTTTACCTCGGCTGAGATGAGATTGAGGGGGACGTTCTCACTGCTTTTCCAGTGCGGCCTTGGAAAAGACCTGTGGGCCAGATAAATAGCCTCACCGGGCCGCATGTGGCCCACGGGCCGTAGTTTGGGGACCGCTGCTCTAGAAGTTGTGAATGTTCCAACTCTGGAAGTTTTTATGAAGAGACTGGACAATCATTTCTCTGAAATGGTAGGGTTTCCTGACTGAGCAGGGGGCTGGACTAGAAGACTTCCAAAGTCCAACTCTGTCATTCTATAATTCTGGATTACTGAAATATGCTATTTGTGGTGCAAATCTTGAAGATGCTTGGAAATTACGAAGAACTGAAAATGCAGCAGTGTTGAGATAGTGAGTAGTGTTTTCTAGGAAGTACTAAATCATCACACATTGAACAGCTCCTGTGGTTACTAACTACTTTCTGCACCCAGCTCAAGATATTCATCATGGAACAAAACCTTACCTGTCTTGATCTAAAACAGAGGTCTCCAGCCTTGGCAACTTTAAGACTTGTGGACTTCAATTCCCAGAATTCCTCAACCAGCTGAATTCAGAAACGTTCTAAAATCCTTTAGCAGGGTTAAAAAAAAGTTTCTTTGTTCAAAGCTCATAACAGAAGCAAGACTAATTTAAACATTTTCATATACTTTGCGAAAAATTACTTCTGTGATTCTTAGCCCCTGACTGAAGATTATTTATGTGGGATACAAAATATACTGATAAAAAATAAATAAAGGGAACATTCAAATAACACATCCTAGATCTGAATGAACGAAATCTTCTCATTGAATACATTGTTTTGTACAAAGTTAGATGTGAAATTGATTGTCAATCAGTGTTGCTTCCTAAGTGGATAGTTTGAGTTCACAGAGGTTTGATTTACTTGGAGTTATCCGAGTCTACGGAGAGGGGCGGCATACAAATCTAATTAATGATGATGATGATGATGATGATGTGTTGTTCAAGTGTTCCCTTTATTTTTTTCAGCAGTGTATATAAAAATGTATCCCTTCCTATCTCTACTGATTAGATATCAGAGTTACAGGCTGATTTACAAAGGCCATTTAAATCCTTTCATGTCAAAACATTCTTTTTTAATGTGAATTAACTCAGCCTACCATCCTTCTAAGGTCGGTAAAATGAGGACTCAAATTGTTGGGGGCAATATGCTGCAAACTGCTTAGAGAGGGCTGTAAAGCACTGTGAAGCTGTATACAAGTCTAAGTGCTATTGCTACTTTTATTACAACAAGATATGTTATTAAAATATATTATATAACATCATTAAATGGCACGTGTCATTTAATGACATTATGTGTCATTATAACATAAGACATTAATATTAGGAAAAAAATATCTATGATATCTCATGTGTTGGTTTTTTATTATAAAAGTATTCCTGCATTGGTATTACATTTGTGTAGGCAAGAATCAGTGTTATTTATATGCCATAAGAGACCTGTGTATTTCTTGGATGATTGGCTGTGAATACTTTGTCTTCTTGGGTCAAAGAATACTATGCGTATGAGTACTATGCCAGTGAAACCCGTCTTTCTTTAATTATCAGCTTTCCTTTATTAAAAAAAAAGTTGTGTTTAAAAAACAGAGGAAAGAAAGTGGTTATATAGAAATCGTCCTTTATCTTTAGCAGATACTAAATATTTCCCATTCTTTATCTTTAGCAAATACTAAATATTTCCCGTTGGAAAATATTGGTGACTAATGAAATTTTTTTTAAGATGTATGTTAGCAGGGAGAAGGCTAAAACATCAGAAAAAAGTGTGGTTTGTTTATGAATGTGATGTTTGGGTAAAACAATGACAGCTTCCATTGTTGGCTGCTTCCTTATTATTAATCACAGCAAATAAGTTAAATGTTGCTTTGTAAGCAGACCTTCAGAACAAAAGTGAGATAACTCTTTAAGGGAATCTAGACTATCAGTATAAAGTGTATTTTGTGCATTTTAGTCTTTGAAAATTATCAAAATCATACAATGATTTTCCGCCCCAGAACTGTTTATCCTCAGTGACTTCATTTTTCAGACATGTGTTTCTTCTCCAGAATCCTCTTTATCTCTGAACATTCACTAATTGTAAGCAGTGGACAGAATTTTCAACAATTAATTGGCCATCTGTGCTAAAAATAGATTCTATTTTGCTTATAAAATAATCTGAATGCCAAACTTCGTACTGTTATTTTTTTAACTTGCCCCATGCAAAATTATTATTAATTGCTTTGCAACTGTATTTAGTATTTAATTTGTAAGTAAGAAAGGCCAGAATCTCTTCTTTATCTTAGCTGTTTCTTCATTCTCCAAATGGGAACCAGATTTTCCTGGAAATTTGTTTGCCAATTTTTCTTTCTGACTCAGGATTTTCATTGTACCACACCTCATTGGCTGCAGCATCTTAAGCATGAGATAAAACAAACATCCTAATTTTATATATTCAGAAGGACATTACTATGATAATACAAAAGTCTCTGAGGAAAACATTTTCCTCTTAATTGTCCAATTACCCCATGGGCTTTTTCTGCAATGAAATTTGCATTTGATTAAATCAATGTTGCAATTGAACCAGTGGCTGAAAGAAAGGGGAAAATAATGTGTGTATATATATATATATAAATCACATGTTTTTGCTGAATTTTTAGATTGTTGGCTATGAATAACTTAACTGCCTTGAAATGGCCCTGGAATGGGCCTAGAGGCAAAAAGGAGCTGTGACATTCCTTCAATATACCAGGGTGATCTAACAGTAAAAACATATATGCATATATATATATACAGTGATCCCCCGAGTTTCGCGATCTCGATCTTTGTGAAACGCTATATCGCGATTTTTTCACCCGATGACGTCACTCCCTTCCTTTCTCAACTTTCTTTCTCTCTCTCTTTCTCTATCTTGCTTCTTCCTCTCTCACACTCTCTTCCTCCCTCTCTCATCTCTTTCTTTCCTTCTCTCTCTTTCTCTATCTCTCCCCCTCTTGCTCTCGAGCGGCGGGTGGCACCCAGGGAAGGTTCCTTCGGCCGCCCACCAGCTGATCTGCTCGGCAGCGCAGTAGCAGCGAGGAGCCGAAGATGGGGTTTCCCCTTTGCCCACGCAAAGGGGAAACCCCATCTTCGGCTCCTCGCTGCTACTGCGCTGCCGAGCAGATCAGCTGGTGGGCGGCCGAAGGAACCTTCCCTGGATCTTCAACTCCCAGAGCGGCGGACAAGCGGAAAAGCGGCGGACAAGCGGGCAGGCAGGCGGCTCCTCAGCTGCTGGGTCTTCCCAGGTGCGGAAGTAAAAACACCATCTGCGCATGCACGGCCATGGAAAAGGGGCACGCATGCGCAGATGGTGTTTTTACTTCCGCACCGCTACATCGCGAGAAATCGATTATCGCGAGGGGTCTTGGAACGGAACCCTCGCGATAATCGGGGGATCACTGTATATATATTTGTTTTTGTAGATTTTCATGGATACAGGTATGATGGTCTTGGCATATTTGGGTTTCTTCCTGTGTAGGAAATCTCTGAATTCTACATGGTTAGAAACCCGAATATGTCAAGATCGTCATATATCTACAGAGAGGGGCGGTATACAAAGCATATATATATATATGTCACATGTTTTTTTGTTTTTTTGATGAATTTGAAAATTAAGGGAGACCAGGATAGATCTATTTTGGCCTTAGGACAGAAGGAAAAGGGGGGACATGATCGAAACATTTATATATATTAAAGGGTTAAATAAGGTCCAGGAGGGAAGTGTTTTTAATAGGAAAGTGAACACAAGAACAAGGGGACACAATCTGAAGTTAGTTGGGGGAAAGATCAAAAGCAACATGAGAAAATATTATTTTACTGAAAGAGTAGTAGATCCTTGGAACATACTTCCAGCAGACGTGGTTGATAAATCCACAGTAACTGAATTTAAACATGCCTGGGATAAACATATATCCATCCTAAGATAAAATACAGAAAATAGTATAAGGGCAGACTAGATGGACCAGGAGGTCTTTTTCTGCCGTCAGACTTCTATGTTTCTATGTTTCTATGTTTATTTTGGCCTAATCAGCTAGCCATACCCTCACTGGGACTTATATATATGGAATATATATATTTTCCTTCAATGTACCAGGGTGATCCCACATAAAAAACATATAGCCCCTCCCTGGTACAGAGCTGAAGGGATCAGGTCTGGTGGCCTAGAGGTTAATTCTCTGCCTTACAAGTCAGAAGCTGCTGGACCAAATCCCAGTAAGGGTGTGGCTAGCTGATGAGGCCAGAGCAAGAGTGAAATGGTGCCATCCTAGTCTCCCTTAATTTTAAAATTTCAGCAAAAAACATGTGATACATATACATGTTTTTTACATTGTGCACTATTTCTTTCTCTAATTGTAATCTCTTTTTTAAAATAATATAACTGAATCATATTAGAGATATTGTTTAAGCTGGATCTGTGAAAAACAGTTCAAATGTATAAATATAATATTACACAGGCCTATAAAAAATATTTTTTGTAATCATCGCAGTTGACCTTGTAATTTTCTGCATCATTTTTTGTTCCAATTTCAAAAATGTATATAGTTTTTCCATAGCAGGTATAATTTCTACGGAGCAGCATTATTATTATGAGAAATAATACTGGTGACATTAAGAAGACAATAATTACCACATACATTGAAAATGTAGAAATTACATAATATCCAAAAAATGCTTCTATATCAGAAACTTTATGCGATAGAGCAAAACTAAGCATATTTTTGGAATCAGCACATCAAACTCCATAGAACAGACATTAATTTTGCTGATGGGTTTTTTGTATTGACCAGTGTTATTGTTCCTTTCACAGACTGCTAGCATCTTGGTTGTGGCTGAATCTAGAACATCTGGAACCTACAGCTGCATAGCATCCAATAAAGTGGGAAAGGACCAAAGAGACATCAGTTATTTTGTAACAGGTGAAGTACATTTAATGTTCCACTAATTCATATGACATTTAGGATATCGTTTCTGTCCTACAGTCCTGTTGCCTAATCTACATGTACTTACCTTGCTAATGTTTATGTTTATACCAATATCTACTACCTTGTACATAATTGACTAATAAATGAATGAATGAATGAATGAATGAATAAAAATAAATAAATAAATAAATAAATAAATAAATACATCCATCCATCCATCCATCCATACATACATACATACATACATACATACATACATACATACATACATACATACATAAATATTATCTAAGTGATCATGTTTTGGCTTGTAAATAGAATCAACAGCTAATATAATTAGGCATCCCTCTTGAATGCAGTTATCAAAGAAATTGCCATCATTTCAAAGCATCCTATGGCATCATAAAATATTCTTGTACAAGTTTTGCCATGTAAATGCATCCATTTGTCCACCTTAATGACTAATAAGTATTGTCCCAGCAACCGATTAGGTCCCACAGAGTTGGCCTTCTCCAGGTCCCGTCAGCCAGATAATGTCGCTTGGTGGGGCCTAGGGGAAGAGCCTTCTCTGTGGGGGCACCAGCCCTCTGGAATCAGCTCCCCCTGAAGATTCACACTGCCCCCACCCTCCTTGCCTTCTGTAAGAGACTTAAGACTCACCTATGTCACCAGGCTTGGGGCAATTAGGTCTCAGCCCCCTGGCCAACGAAATGAGATATATGTTGTATGATTGAACTGGTAGGATTGTTTTTAAATATTGGATTTTTAGATTATAATTTTAAATTTAATTAGATTTGCCACTGTACTGTATTGTTATATTATATGCTGTTAGCCGCCCCGAGTCCTTAGAGAAGGGCGGCATTCAAATCAAATCAAATCAAATCAAATCCAATCCAATCAAATCAAATCAAATCAAATCAAATCAAATCAAATCAAATCAAATCAAATCAAATCAAATCAAATCAATCACCAATAAATAAATAAATAAATGGGCCCTTAAACTTAAACTCCAAAATACTAAATGACTATAATGACTTTTTGTCTGGTTTAGCCGTCATGGATTCATTTACTCCAGTGCTTCTCAAATAGTGGGGTGCCCCCCCCGGGAGGGCATGGATCAATGCCAGGGGGTGCGTGACCCCGAGAAACATGCTTTTTTTTTTTGCCACGTGGAGTAGGTGGTTTTTGCACAGAACAGTAGCACACAGCACAGAGCAGGAGATATGAAGTGCAGATACCAAACCCTTAAGAGACACTATGGAAAAATATTTAACAGGGATGAAAAGAAAGGAGGAGAGAGACGGAGATAATGAGACAAATGTAAGTTTCCCAACAGCTAAGATACGGAAATATGAATAAGCATATGCAGCGCTTGGCTTCACTGTGACTACGGTGGGAGACGAAGAAAGACCGTTATGTTTATTGTGTCTAAAAATATTAGACAAATAAATTAAGGTGTCATTTAAACACATTACACCCCAATCACACTGATAAGCCGCTTGAGTTTTTTTCAGCGAAAATGTGCTGAAAATTGCAAACAATCATCCCAGCAGAGTTGGGGGGAGCCACAAAATGTTTATTTCTTCCTGGGGGGAGGCTTAACAGAATTTAATTGAGAAGCACTGGTTTGCTCTGACATAACATGTGTGCTGGGCTCCCATGAACAGAGGGAAAGAAAGCCATGGGGCTCTGTGGTCCTGCCAAGAGAGGAAAGTTTTTAAAATCAGTTTCAGGTCTTGCTATGGGCTTAACAAAAAGTATGAGAAAAGCATCTGTGTGAAATTGTTCTAGCTTAAGCTAGTGCAATTAGCTAGCATTTTCTTCTCCCAATCAGCTGAAGAAGAAGAAAAAACCTTAAATGTTCTGATTTACTAGGGAACAAGAAGAACAACAACAAAAAAATATCTTTAAACTAATGCCAACTCAAAATGCTGATGGCTGTGAACAAAAGGCCAGGATGCTAAAAAGGATTTCCTTTCAGCGTATTCAAAATAGATACTTCGGGGGCTAGACTGATTGCTAGAGGTCTGCTAGCTTTTCAACAACTTTTAAGTTTGTTTTCATTTTAAGTCTGGCAAAACCAGAGAGAATGCTTAGGTGGGTGGGGGACAGGAACATTTGAGGGAGCGGTTAAAAAGGCAAATTCTCTTTTGAGACTTTGCTACTCTATGCTGTCAATTAATAGAAACATAGAAGGTTGACTGCAGAAAAAGACCTCATGGTCCATCTAGTCTGCCCTTATACTATATTTATCTATCTATCTATCTATCTATCTATCTATCTATCTATCTATCTATCTATCTATCTATCTATTTGAGTTGTATGCCACCCCTCTCTGTAGACTCGGGGCGGCTCACAACATACAATAGAACAACTCATAACAAATCTAATAAATTTAAAAAACATTTAAAAACCCTATTATTAAACCAGACATACCAGACATAAATTGTATAGGCCCGGGGGAGGGGGGAATGCCTCAATTCCCCCATGCCTGATGGCAGAGGTGAGTTTAAGGAGTTTACGAAAGGCAAGGAGGGTGGAGGCAGTTCTAATCTCCGGGGGGAGCTGGTTCCAGAGAGTTGGGGCCACCACAGAGAAGACTCTTCCCCTGGGACCCACCAGATGACATTGTTTAGTCGACAGGACCCGGAGAAGGCCAACTCTGTGGGACCTAATCAGTCGCTGGGATTCGTGCGGCAGAAGGCGGTCCCGGAGATATTCTGGTCTATATTGCACTTTATACTTATATATTGAAATCTAATTGAACTCAAAGGTGGGCATAATTTCCCCAATTTCCCACCACATTTGTCAGGAGAAATGCTGGGTGAATATTTTCCATTAGGAGATATTGTCCTTTAAAATTTCAAAATGTAGAAATAACAACAACAACAACAGATTTGCAAGGGACCTTGGAGGTCTTCTAGTCCAACCCCCTGCTTAGGCAGGAAACCCTACACTACTTCAGACAAATGGTCATCCAACATCTTCTTTAAAACTTCAGATCACAGAGAAGGAGAAGAAGGTAGTGCTGTTTACTTTTTGCATTTGCATTTTTTGAATTCAAGGAGAAGGGGCATTTATAACTGGCTGTTACAGACAATTTTATTAGCAGTTTGTTTTCAAACACAGACCAATCAGATTAGGCTGGGGCAGGATTAGACTGGGAAGTATAAAAGGCAGGAAAAAGCCATTTTAATTTGCACTTCAGATCACAGAGAAGGAGAAGAAGGTAGTGCTGTTTACTTTTTGCATTTGCATTTTTTGAATTCAAGGAGAAGGGGCATTTATAACTGGCTGTTACAGAATCATATAACTATAAACCAAAATCAGCAAAGTTTGGTAGCAATAGGGGGTGTTGATTTTCCTGCTAAGTACTTGTATTTCAATACATTGTTAAGATGACTGGCTTGGTGCAGTGTAACATTTGTTTGGCTGTTGTCTTCCATAGCACCTTGTGGAACTTGGGGCACTGCCCTCTTTGCATAAGGACATCTAGGTTAGATGGCGAGATCTCTAGATTGCAGTCCTTAGTTTGTAGCTTGCAGTCAGAAGTGGAAAGATTGTCCCAGCCACGTGCTGTAATGCAGCCATGTGTCCAGCCTCCACTTCCACAGCGCCCCCCGAGGAGGAGGGCTGTGTGGACAACTGTCGGTTCAGGAAGATTGCGTGCAGTTGAGCAAAAACATAGCAATTTTGGTCTCTCTGTATCGAATTCCTATAGTGTTCTTGCGGATTTAAATAGTAAGGATGTTGGAGATATTAGCAAGGTCCCTCAGGCAGAGAATGAGGGGATGTTCAAAGGGGAAGTTGTCGTAAATGTCACCAAACCATCAAGTACAGTTAGTAGAAATAAAAAGAGGACACATTTTCTTGTGGGTGATTCGACCGTTAGAGGTGTTGATTTGGGACAGAGCAAGGATGTGGTTAAGGTGCTGAGGTGTCTCCCAGGGGCCACTGCCAGCAGGGACAGGAGGCGGTTTACAAACATTGTTAAGACTGTGAGTAAAGGTAATAACGTTGATGTGGTGGTGCATCTTGGCACAAATGATTTGTCCCAGAGAAATGTTAATGTAGTAAAAAGAGATTTTCAATGTCTAAGTGTGGAGCTGGGTAAAATAACTGATTCAGTGACTTTCTCAGAGGTGTTACCGGTTTGTGGCCAAGAGGATAAAACAACGTGTATCAGAGAGTTTAATGTGTGGTTAAGGCAGTGGTGTAAAGCTGAAGGTTTTGGCTATGTAAGTCATGATGTCAGTAGGTGGTCTAATAGGGAGTTGTTTAAGAGGGATGGTTTGCATCCATCATACAGAGGTACCCAGGTGCTCGGTGAGGAATTCAGAACTTTTTTGGACAGGCATTTAAACTAGGTAAAGGGGACAGAGATGTAACTGATGTGGGTGATTTCTGTCCCCGACCAATGAGGATAAAGCAGTTTTTGGAAGCTTATGAAAAGGGAGCTGCAAATAATATAGATGTAGTTGATGATAAGGGGCAAACTAATAACGAAAATAATGTTCTTCGGGTAATGTGCACCAATGCTCGAAGCTTGAGCAACAAGCTCTGTGAATTAATGGCCATAATATCTAGAGATAATTTGGACCTGGTTGCCATAACTGAGACATGGTTTAAGGATTCTAATGAATGGGAAATATCCATACCAGGATATACACTGTATAGGAAGGATAGAATAGAGAGAAGGGGAGGTGGAGTAGCCATTTATATTAAAGAAAGTCTAAAAACAACACTAATTCAAAATACGTGTCAAGATCTAGAGACTCTCTGGATTTGCATGCAAAATAAAGAAGGTTCTGTCATTAGAATTGGGGTGATCTATAGGCCTCCAGGGCAATCCGAGGAATATGACAACAAGATGGTGGATGAAATTACCCAAATGGCAGTAAAGGGAGATATTGTGGTTATGGGTGATTTCAACATGCCTGATGTTGACTGGAATATCCCCAGTGCCCTTACATGCAAAAGTAAGAATATAGTAGAGGCCTTTACAGGAGCAGCTCTGGCACAGCTGGTTAAGACACCAACTAGAGGGGAGAATATTCTAGATTTAGTTTTTACGAATGGGAATTGGGTTTCAGATGTCAAGGTGGGAGAAAATTTAGGTTGCAGTGACCATCTATGTTTGTGGTTTGATGTAAAAACTCATTGTGAGCAATCCTATAATGCAACCAAAGTATTGGATTTCAGAAAAACAAATTTTAATGCAATGGGAGAATATTTAGATAATGAATTAAAGGGGAGGGATAAAATGGCAGGAGCGAGCATCCAGTGGACTGTATTAAAAAAGGCCATCTTAAAAGCCACTGGACTGTATGTAAGACAAATAACTAAAGGTAAAAGGAAGAAGAAACCGCTATGGTTTAGCAATGATGTAAGGGCTATAGTCAATGAAAAAAAGGCTGCCTATAGGAGGTATAAAGAGTCTGGAAGTATAGCTGATAGGGAGGTATATAAAATGAGGCAGAAGGAGGCGAAACAGATAATATATGCTGCTAAAGCCTCAAAAGAGGAAGAAATTGCCAAATCTGTAAAGAAGGGGGATAAAACCTTCTTCAGATATATTAATGATAAGAAGAAGAAAAACTGCGGCATCACGAAGCTTACTACCGGGAATAATACATGCATTAATGGGAATAAGGAGATCGCTGACTATTTCAATAGCTACTTCTGTTCAGTTTTCTCAAAAGACACCTTACAAAATAATACTATAGAGGGATATAGCATTGCTTCCAGCTGTACGGATTCAGCTCCAGTGATCTTAGAAGCCGATGTCTTAGAAGAACTTGAACGATTAAAGATAAATAAGGCAATGGGTCCAGATGGCATCCACCCCAGAGTTCTTAAAGAACTCAGATCTGTCATTGCTACCCCCCTGACTGATTTGTTTAACCAATCCTTGTTAACAGGAGAAGTTCCTGAGGATTGGAGAATGGCCAGTGTTGTGCCTATTCACAAGAAGGGCAGTAGAGAAGAAGCTGGTAACTACAGGCCAGTTAGCTTGACATCAGTTGTAGTTAAAATGATGGAGACTCTACTCAAAAAGAGGATAAATCAGCACCTAAAAAACAATAACTTATTAGACCCAAATCAGCATGGCTTTACTGAAGGCAAATCATGTCAGACTAATCTCATTGATTTCTTTGACTATGTCACAAAGGTGTTGGACGAAGGTGGTGCCGTGGATATTGCCTACCTGGACTTCAGCAAAGCCTTTGATACGGTTCCACATAAAGAGCTGATAGATAAATTAGTGAAGATTGGACTTAATCCCTGGATAGTTCAATGGATTTGCAGCTGGCTGAAGCGTAGACATCAGAGAGTTATTGTTAATGGCGAGTATTCTGAGCAGAGTCAGGTTACAAGCGGTGTGCCACAAGGATCTGTTCTGGGTCCTATTCTTTTTAATATATTTGTAAGTGACATAGGGGAAGGTTTGGTTGGGAAGGTTTGCCTATTTGCCGATGACTCTAAAGTGTGCAATAGGGTTGATATTCCTGGAGGCGTCTGTAATATGGTAAATGATTTAGCTTTACTAGATAAATGGTCTAAGCAATGGAAACTGCAGTTTAATGTTTCCAAATGTAAAATAATGCACTTGGGGAAAAGGAATCCTCAATCTGAGTATTGTATTGGCAGTTCAGTGTTGGCAAATACTTCAAAAGAAAAGGATTTAGGGGTACTGATTTCTGACAGTTTCAAAATGGGTGAACAGTGCAGTCAGGCGGTAGGGAAAGCAAGTAGGATGCTTGGCTGCATAGCTAGAGGTATAACAAGCAGGAAGAGGGAGATTATGATCCCACTATATAGAATGCTGGTGAGACCACATTTGGAATACTGTGTTCAGTTCTGGAGACCTCACCTACAAAAAGATATTGACAAAATTGAACGGGTCCAAAGACGGGCTACAAGAATGGTGGAAGGTCTTAAGCATAAAACGTATCAGGAAAGACTTAATGAACTCAATCTGTATAGTCTGGAGGACAGAAGGAAAAGGGGGGACATGATTGAAACATTTAAATATATTAAAGGGTTAAATAAGGTCCAGGAGGGAAGTGTTTTTAATAGGAAAGTGAACACAAGAACAAGGGGACACAATCTGAAGTTAGTTGGGGGAAAGATCAAAAGCAACATGAGAAAATATTATTTTACTGAAAGAGTAGTTGATCCTTGGAACAAACTTCCAGCAGATGTGGTAGATAAATCCACAGTAACTGAATTTAAACATGCCTGGGATAAACATATATCCATCCTAAGATAAAATACAGAAAATAGTATAAGGGCAGACTAGATGGACCATGAGGTCTTTTTCTGCCGTCAGACTTCTATGTTTCTATGTTTCTATGTTTCTAAAACTTTCAGTATTAGAGTATTCACAATTTCTGGAGGCATGCTCTTCCACTGATTAATTGTTCTAGCTGTCAGGAAATTTTTCCTTAGTTCTAAGTGACTTTTCTCCTTATTTAATTTCCACCCATTGTTTCTTGCTCTACCTTCAGGTGTTTTGGAGAATAGTTTGACTCCCTCTTCTTTGTGGCAACCCCTGAGATATTGGAACACTGCTATCATGTCTCCCCTGGTCCTTCTTCTTAGTGATAGCAAATTGTTTTGCTACAATAAAATACAGATTTAATAGAAAGCAAAAAAATCCAAGGAGATTTGCATTTGTTGGAGAAATATTATGCGATGTATGAAAGACAAGGTGTTCAGCCAATCCCTTTGGCCACCTTGTAATTAAGTAGAAGCAAATACATTATGTGCTATTCATAAGACGTTCTTCAATTTCCCTTCTTCTTTCAGGGTATATCTAAAGCAAATCCTCTTTCATCAGATTGAACAAGAAAGTAGAGTTGTAGAAAAAATGTGGAGGTGTTTTTTGGTTTTTTTGCTAGCTATTAGTCAAAACCTAGGGCATCTCACCAAGATGATATGATCCACCCAATGAGGGTTACATAGAAACATATAGGATTGACAGCAGAAAAAGACCTGATGGTCCATCTAGTCTGCCCTTATACTATTTCCTGTATTTTATCTTAGGATGGATATAGGTTTATCCCAGGCATGTTTAAATGCGGCTACTGTGGCTTTACCAACCACGTCTGCTGGAAGTTTGTTCCAAGCATCTACTACTCTTTCGGTAAAATAATATTTTCTCACGCTGCTTCTGATCTTTCAGAAGCAGTTGATTATAGATCAGTGTGGATCCCTTTCTACTAATTCGATTATGAATTTGATATAGAAAAATCTCCTTTAGCCTTTCATTAATTTATCTCCTCTAGGTTTTAAAAAGGGAAAGGAAGCAGAACCAATCAAAGGCAATGGAGAAGATAAAGTTGAAAAAAACATCGATTGACCACAGCTTAGTCCTGTTTTAATCCCCCACCCCCTTGTGAACAGGGTTCCTCCTTCCATTGTCTGCTCAGATTAGCCTTCATGAATCTGAAATTTTTATTTTAAGTAGATTTCAGTTTTTAAAGAACTTTGTAATAATCAAAGTTACCACGACCGCCTTAGCTATCTTTGAATGTGGAGTGATTTGCTCTCTATCTTCCATACACTCCACCCTTTTACTCTGATCCTTCCCCTATTTGTTGGGCTGTTTTGTTGGCACACAGCAGGACCCTGGGTGGGTTTGCAATTACTGAGGGTGAGACAGGAACAGTGTAGCCTTATCTCCCGGCTGACCAGTGTCACTAAAGGCATTTTATTTTGAGATTCCTGATGGTGCTTGGCAAAGATAAACAAAATCTTCCATCAGGAAACCTGGGAGCGATTTCCACAGGAAGTTTCAAATCACTAAAGTAAATATAACTCTTTTACATTATTCCAGCCGCTCACTATTCAACTAGTCTGAGGTTTTACTTTAAAAAAATAATAATTGATTTTTTTTTTTAGTAAATGCATATTAGAAAGTATCTCCTTTTTTTCTCCTTTATTTCTAACAAAACTAACTTGTTTATTGTGCCTATTTCATACTCACCCTTTTAAATGATGTAATATAGTATTTAAAAAATCGCATTATCAAATGCATGATGTGTCAGAGGTGGATTAGAAGTGACATTTTTTATAGAATAGAATAGAATTTTATTGACCAAGTGTGATTGGACACACAAGGAATTTGTCTTGGTGCATATGCTCTCAGCATACATAAAATAAAATATACATTTGTCAAGAATCCTGTGGTACAACACTTAATGATTGTCATAGGGGTCAAATAAGCAATGAAGAAGCAATATTAATAAAAATCTTAGGATATAAGCAACAAGTTACTGTCATACAGTCAACATGGGAGGAAATGGGTGATAGGAATGATGAGAAAAACTAGTAGAATAGAAGTGAAGATTTAGTAGAAAATCTGACAGTGTTGAGGGAATTATTTGTTTAGTAGAGTGATGGTGTTCGGAAAAAAACTGTTCTTGTGTCTAGTTGTCTTGGTGTGCAGTGCTCTGTAGTGACGTTTTGAGGGTAGGAGTTGAAACAGTTTGTGTCCAGGATGTGAGGGGTCAGTAAATATTTTCCCTGCCCTCTTTTTGACTCGTGCTGTAAACAGGTCCTCAATGGAAGGCAGGTTGGCAGCAATTGTTTTTTCTGCAGTTCTGAAGTCTGTGTCGGTCCTGTTGGGTTGCAGCACTAAACCAGACAGTTATAGAGGTGCAGATGACAGACTCAATGATTCCTCTGTAGAACTGTATCAGCAGCTCCTTGGGCAGTTTGAGCTTCCTGAGCTGGCGCAGAAAGAACATTCTTTGTTGTGCTATTTTGATTTTGCTTTAGGAAAAGCAAACAGACCCTCCCAAAATGTTTTGATAATACTGTTCTTAACTCCCTTATCAATGGTCACCATGGATGAGGCTGGTAGTTTTTAAAACCAGGTAACTTCCCTATTGACATGTTAAAGCATTCCAAAAATGTGTGAACATCGTAAACACCTCCCCTGAAAAATATGTTGCCTGGCCCTCTATTAAATCATAAGAATGAATCAAATTGCATCATCAGAAGTATTATCAAGGATTACTTCCGATACAGAAAAAGTATTTCTTTTACTTTTGTGTGTTTCTGTAAAGGCTGAATAGATGCAATGCTCAAGGCAGCATAAAAATTTATTAACCTTTTCCTACTCCTGTTCCACAGTAACAGAGGAATGTTGCTCGCTGGCATTAGAGTGCTTCTGAACTTGGTTTTTGACAGTGTAATTTCACATTTTTGTAAAATTTTAACAAAACTTGCGAGCAGAAAATAGCTTTTTTCTACAACTTTACATTGCAGTTCAGATTCCAAGAAACCTTTCTGTGGCCAGAAAAAAGATTTTGATTTTTTTAAAATATTATATGTACATATAACAGAAAAGAATGACTTGTGACAATGTAAAGCATTGATTGGTCTCTTTCAAAACCAGGGTATTTAGACTTTGCCTTAATCTGGGTTAGATACCTAGTGATAAGAACAGTGATAAGAAAAGCTGTATGCTTTGTTAGAAATAAAATAAGCATATATACTGCTCAAAAAAGTAAAGGGAACACTCAAATAACACATCATAGATCTGAATAAATGAAATATTCTCATTGAATATGTCACTCCATTTGCACAACAGCATGTGAAATTGATTGTCAATCAGTGTTGCTTCCTAAGTGGACAGTTTGATTTCACAGAAGTTTGAATTACTTGGAGTTATATTCTGAGTTGCAGTGTTCCCTCAATTGTGTTCCCTCAATTTTCACGGGTTCAAACTTTGCGAATAGCCTATACCACGGTTTTTCAAAAAATATTAATTAAAGAATACTTCACGATTTTTTTTCTATACCACGGTTTTTCCCGCCCAATGACATCATACATCATCGCCAAACTAATAATTTTGGCAAATAAATAACAAAAAAAATATTGTTAATAAATAATTATGTTTATAAATATCAGGATCACTAAGTGTCTTATTCAATGGTGAGTACCAGTAATAATGATGAATAAATGGTTGTTAAGGGAATGGGAAATGGTAATTTAGGGGTTTAAAGTGTTAAGGGATGGCTTGTGATACTGTTCATAGCCAAAAATGGTGTATTTACTTCCGCATCTCTACTTCGTGGAAATTCAACTTTTGCGGACGGTCTCAGAACGCATCCCCCGCAAAAATCGAGGGAACACCGTATATTCTTTTTGAGCAGTGTATTTTAAGCCCTTCACATATTGATTCTTTGATCATAACAAATATTTACCAAATGTCACTCTATGTGTTTCATCCAGTTTATTTCTGTGAAAATATTCCATGCATCATAAAGGTTTTCCCATTATGTCCTCCATTCCCTCAATAATCCCACCCAACACCATTTAATTTAAACACCAGGAAGGATACTTTGACCATGTCCTAGAAATTATACCTTTTTCCTTCCAGTTTTCCAATGAACTAAAAGAATGCTTTGGTTTTTTACAGATATACCAAATGGATTGTCAATTAACTTGAAGAGAGCACCTGTTGAAGGGCAAACTCTTGTGTTGTCGTGCCTAGCAAACAAATACGTATACAAAAACCTCACCTGGCTTTTACCGAGGACAGCCAACAACCAAACAAGAATCAAAAAAGCCATTGTGAAGGAATATTCTATGGAGCTCCCTCTCATCATCAAGAACATTTCCCTTGAACATTCAGGCACCTACGCCTGCCGAGCAAGAAACATCTATACTGGCAAAGATGTTCTTCAAGAGAAAAACGTTACCATCAGAGGTGAGCGCTGTAACAAAAAGGCTGTTTTCTCACGGATCCGCAAATTTAAGAGCGCAAGGAATGATTGTACAACACAACACAATGTAAGCCAATAAAGGACTAACTAAAAAAGTGACACTTCACTGATATAATCTTGATTGACCACTACTGTACACTTCCAAATATGGAAGTTTGGACAAAGGAGGAGTAACAATGCCAAAAAAAAAGAACGAAAGAACGAGAGAAAACAAAATGGCCTCCACCCCAAAGTTAACCAAAAAAAAAAAACCCTTCTCCCAAACCTAGGCTTCCAATTTGGTTCAGAAAGTCCTATTCTACTTTGACAAAGATGTGGAAGTTGGAATCTGGGAGAATTCCCCACGCATTGCATTTTGTGTGTTATGTTGTATTGTTCTTTGCAGTCTCCCACCAAGTGCTAATGAAAAACTTTGGACCCAACCTGTCTTCAGGCTTTGATATTCAACCTCCTCCCAAGTGTCAAAGCTGCATACACTGAAAACTTAAAAAAAAAATAGAAAGACTGATACCTTTGATCAACATTGGACGCTTTATAAGTTAACTTTGGTGCCGAATAAGCACAGCTCAGTTTAAGAGATTGACTGGACTATGGTATTATTTACTTTAATCTGCTCTTGGTGGATTTATAAGTATTGCCTGCTGGGCAAATTCTTATGCTTATTTATTTGAATTCATTTTTTTCCTACCTTAAATACACTCATCTTTTTTAAAAAAAAAATACACCACGTTCCTCAGGGAAACCTCTGAGGAGGATCTAAAATGAAAAATAACGTGTTGAAATTAGACATTGTTTGCATGAATTTGACTATTTAAATCCATCAAAATGGGACCCATTTTCTTTGAGTAAATAAATGGTGGGAGATTTCCATTTGGGGTCTCCCTTTCCTTTCCTTTCAAATGAATCACATACTATGTTAAACATGTGTTGACATGAATGGGAAAAGTCTTCATTGACATTATAATGAAGAAATATGTAACTGTTAAAACTAACTTAATAAAGAGAACTACCACATTTACCCTTACTAATAAGGTTTCAATCATCACAGCAAATATTTAATGTATTTAAAGTTAAGGCAACCAGTATATGTATGTATCTGTGTATGTACAGTATGTATGTGCATGAAACACACACACACACACATACATAGTGACACAGGCACACAGACACACACAAACACACACAAACACAACACACACATCCTTTCTTTTTCATTTCCAAATGGTAATAGGATTTCTAAAACGACTAAACTACTGATAGAGAATTAAACACAATCTATCATTACTTTTAAATGTTTGTTGTCAGCCTCTTTTGTGATTTTATTTCTAGATGTCCTTTGTAATATAAAATCTACCTAAGAAAAGAGTCTACTATTTTGAACAGATCTGATAACTTTATTTTTTTACAATGTCTACCTATTATATTTTGGATCGGTGTGTTCATTTATGATTAATTATGATATAGAATTTTTAGCCAAACGTGTGAGAAATGACAATAGCGGGAGCAAAAAAAAATGGAAACAAAACTGCCTTTGCTATGAAAACAGAGGGTGGGGTGGGGTGGGGGGTGTCAACATGATGGCTTCTTGGGCCTGAGAACTCACCCACCCATTTCCTTCTTGAAGGTAGTACGACCGTGTCCCACAGCCAAGCTGGTCGTTCACGTGGGAATTGCTTTTGTCAAGCGGTTGGGGTAAACAATAGCATTTCCCCATCGTACCAGTTTTGTAAAGTCCCAAACGGGATGCAAACAATTAGCTACCTGGAAGTTGTCAGAGTGAGGGAAAGAATAATGGTTCCTCTTTGGAAATTTTGCCTCTAGCCTACCTTTTATAAAGCAATTTTTTTCCCAGTGTTATGCAGAAAACAATTACAATGTTCCTGTAAAAGAGGACTTGGTAGCTATTTTTAAGATGATGAAAGCCAGTCTTATCCGTGGCAACTGCATGTCCATGATAGCACAGCTTATTTTACTGTATTCTAGAGTAGGGGGAGAGAGAAAGAAAGGAAGAAAGAAAGAAAGGAAGGAAGAAGGAAGAAAGAAAGAAAGAAAGAAAGAAAGAGAAATAGCATTAATATTTAGATTTATATACTACTTCACAGTGCTTTACAGCCCTCTCTAACTGGTTTACAGAGAGTAAGCATATTGCCCCAACAATCTGGGTCCTCATTTTACTGACCTTGGAAGGATGTGGCCGAGTCAGCCTTGAGCCTACTGAGATTTGATCTGCCAAACTGCTGGCAGCAGGTGATCAGCAGAAATACCCTGCAGTACTGTACTTTAACCACTGTGCCACCGAGGTTCTCTAGAAAGAAAGAAAGAAAGAAAGAAAGGAAGGAAGGAAGGAAGGAAGGAAGGGAAGGAAGGAAGGGAAAGAAAGAAAGGGAAGGAAGGAAGGAAGGGAAGGGAAGGAAGGAAAGGAAGGAAGGAAGGAAGGAAGGAAGGAAGGAAGGAAGGAAGGAAGGAAGGAAGGAAGGAAGGAAGGAAGGAAGGAAGGAGCAGCCCCATCAAGATTGTGAATTTTATAGGTGCAGTTCCCCAAAGACAAATTTGTAGAAACCTGAAAATTAGGATTTAGGGGATTGCATAAATAACCTCTTTAACTTTAGTAGAGTTAAACAACAGGGTAATGTAGAAAGTAAAATTCAACCTACCCCAAAAAATGATTTATATCAGTTTAATAGATGAATTGAAAAATAGGCATAAACTTATTTTATAAAGCGCTATTAGGTTTAAAGCTTAATACCGACTTAATGCTATGAATTAAAAAATGCTCCATGGGACATCGTAGACATAAGAAAGGATACTGTTTCTGGGCAATTCATAAAAATAGCTATGAATTACAATGGTAAATCATGCACATGAACCTACAAATTTTGGTCTTCTCTGAACGATTTAGCATTACATATGTGATTGGAGATACTGTATTCTGCATGCTAAACTTCAAACGAGGAGGGTTTTTTTGCTGATTTAAAATGAAGCTGATCACATGTCGCTTCATAATGCATTAAAAATAATTTTAAAAAGTACAAAAAAGATGGGAGGGCAAGAGTATTATTTTATATGTTGATTGTGTTTATGGGGAAATAATTTCTTTTCTGTCTCAGGGTTAATTCTTTTTTTCTGGTCTGGCTACTGAAGGCAGGGAAGCAACTGTATTATTGTAACAGAGACTTTTGTACTATGCCTGAGTTCCCCTTCATGTTTCTGGAATCAGAGAAGCTACAGTTTACAAGTAATTTCTTTAATCCAGAAGTAGTTCATTGTTGACTGTGTATAGATTAGCCAGACTGGTTGCAACTGAAATCAAAGAGAGATTGGTACTCTAGTCAAAAAAATACCTAAAGATCTTTTGGAAAATCTCTAAACTTAAAATCAGAAAATGTGCATGTAAGAATCAGGAAAATACCATTTCTTTTTGCTTTAACCAATTATTTCAGAATCAGCTAGTTATGGTAACAGCCTTACTAAAAGTAATATGAAGAGTGATGAAACTGAATTTGAAGTAAGGAATTATTTCTTGATATGTGTATGGCTGTAAACAAATTAAATTTAATCAAAAAAGGTACCTAGATTGTGTGACTCTTTTTTTCCAACTCATTCTACTTGCCTCAATTGCACTGTTATGTATAATAAACCTGTAGAATACAAAATTCATGTATCTGGCTTTTTCTTTTTTAATGGACATATTTCCAAAATGTGATTTCGTATATAGTTTATTGAAGAAATAGAAATAAAATAAATAGTGCATCACTGATAATTAGGAGACAACAGACAATTGTTTAAAAAAAATCCATAATTTTTTGATAATTAACTAATATAACAAAATGATTCAATAGCTTGTAAACGAATCAGCTTTCATAGAAATATAAATGGAGGATATTCTTCTGTGTTTTTACTATACTGTTCAGAAGTCTTCAGCATTTAAAGATATGGTATGTAACCAAACTAGGGTATGTTAAAAGAAACTGCTGGCTGGTTACACAGCAGCAATCAGTTCTTATTTTAATGTAGAGAAATAGAGATTTTCTTCAAGTAACAGAGGTCATTTTAAGAAGCCACATTTTTTAATGTTAGCTTTCAACGGTTTTGTGAATAAGTAGTAAATAAAGCTTTTAAGAGAGTATGGCTCTCTAATACTGGGATTGGAGACAGAATAAGCTATCTGCTCTTGGTAGGAGTCTGAATTTCCTACAAAAAGAGGAAGTGTCCATTGTAAGAACAACTCAGATGCTGACCTTGATCTCTCACTCTGGAACATAACACTGTCAACATGACAACAGTCTGAGAAATGTTTTAGTCTACACTAAAAACTCTTTTTTGAAAGTTTCGTAACAGGGGCTTTTGAAGAGGTAGCCTAAATGACGATTCAGAGCTATCAATTTCTTCTTTTACTTTCCTTCTGCATCTTGCAAAAAATAATCCATTTGTATGCAAAGGATGTACAGGATCATACAAAGATGATGAACAAAAATAGGGTATCGGAGTTGGGTGTGGTTTGATGCCAGAGCAGCAAGAATATCCAAAATTGCTTAAAACTTCATGATAATCGGAGAAATAAATGTAGCATTTGAAGTGTTGAATCTTTTAGAGCGAATGCTGGTTAAAACATCCTAAATCAGTGACAATTCATTCAAAAAAAAGCAAATTTAACTTCATACAGATTATAACAGCATTGGACAAACATTTGTTTGAAATGATATAGGTTTTCCTTCTTGAATAGGGGGTTGGATTAGAAGACCTCCAAGGTCCCTTCCGATCTGTTATTATTAGGTGTTATATTTGATATATGTATACTTAGGAAAAACTTGAATTATATGCCACATGCCCACATATGATAATTTTTTTTAATCCACCCAGCAAATTTTTCCCAAGAACCTAGGCTAGGCAGGTATCTTAAAGCAGTGTTTCCCAACCCTGGCAACTTGAAGATATCTGGACTTCAACTCCCAGAATTCTGGCTGGGGAATTCTGGGAGTTGAACTCCAAATATCTTCAAGTTGCCAAGGTTGGGAAACACTGTCTTAAAGGTAACATCCCAGGGTGTAAGCTATTCCATGTAAAGCTGATTTAGTATTATTATGGTTGGATCAGTTGTACCAATCCACAACTTATAAAATCATTCACAACCCTTTATAAATCATCACACTTCGCTTGGGATACAGATGTGTTACACAGTAATTAGTAATATGATTGCGCTAATAATATTAAAAGTGTAGTGTTGCACTTCCAATTATTATGCATTCTTTGATATTTTTATCATGATACATATGGCATTTTGCTTTTGCTTCCATTATTAATCTTCTATTTCTAATGAAGAATTTACTGTTGAATGGGTGTCAAAACTCTTGCCAAATCTTAAAGCTATGCTCATTTGCCTGGGCATAGGGGTAGGCAAAGTTGCTTCTTCTATGACATGTGGACTTCAATTCCCGGAATTCCTGAGATAGCATGATTAGCTCAGGAATTCTGGGAAGTCCATAAGTCATAGAAGAACCAACTTTGCCTACCCCTGGCCTAGTGTGTTTTATTCCTATTAATAAATGATTGCAAGTAAAAGAAAATACATTTAGGCATCCTATCCCATCCCATCCTATTGTATTCTTCCTATCCATACTATCTTGTCCCAATACTATGATCTTGTCCCATCCCGTCCCATCACATCCCAACCCATCCATGTTATCCTGCCCTAAAAATATAGTCTTAGCCCATGGATGAGTAGATAGAGGTTATTTATTTATTTGTTTGTTTGTTTGTTTGTTTATTTATTTATTTTTGTCCAATACACAATGAGAGTTTTAGTGGGTATATATATATATATATATATATATATATATATATATATATATATATATATATATATACATACATACATACACACATAGTAAAATACATGATGAAGGTTATAGAAAAGATACTCATAGTAAAATATATCTATGAATGAATAGAAAAGAAGATATAGTAATAGAACATATCAATGAAAGAATAGAATAAGAGATATAGGAATAGAAGAAAGTTTAAGTTTAAGTTTAAGTTTAAGTTTAATCAGATTTGTATGCCGCCCCTCTCCGCAGACTCGGGGCGGCTCACAGCAACAGCAATACAAGACAAATCCAATATTAAATTAATTTTAAGAACACCACAAGTTAAGGTATAGGAGATATAGGAGAGCAATAGGACAGGGGACGGAAGGCACTCTAGTGCCCTTGTACTCGCCCCTTACTGACCTCTTAGGAATCTGGATAGCTCAACCATGGATAATCTAAGGGTAAAGTATTGGGGGTTTGGGGATGACACTATGGAATCCAGTAATGAGTTCCACGCTTCAACAACTTGGTTACTGAAGTCATATTTTTTACAGTCAAGTTTGGAGCGGTTAATATTAAGTTTAAATCTGTTCTGTGCTCTTGTGTTGTTGTGGTTGAAGCTGAAGTAGTCGCTGACAGGCAGGACGTTGCAGCATATGATCTTGTGGGCAATACTTACATCTTGTTTAAGGCGTCTTAGTTCTAGGCTTTCTAGGCCTCTTATCTCATATCCTTCAGTGGAATATATTCCCAGGTCATGGAAAAATATTGAATCTAGTATTGAGGGTAAGTGATTAATTGCTAAACACATATATAGATGATTATATAGTCAGATTACGCTATATGCAATAAAAAATAAGCACACAGCAACAATAAGTCTTGCATTCTCTATTCTGCACTTTCTTCTATTGAAATGAGAATGGTGCTTTTCTACCAAAAAGAGAAAATTAAGATACTTGTATAGGCATGTAGAAGGCAAATTGGAAAACAACCACAATGTAGAACAGGCAACTGGGTTGACACAGAACACAATGCCATGGATTAGGAATGTACTAATTGATTGTTAATATGTTTTGTAGCTCAGGAAGCCCCATATCTTCTTCGGAATGCCACTGATCAGGTGGTCAACACCAGCTACTCTCTTAGCCTGCTGTGTTCTGTATATGGGGTGCCAGAACCTCAGGTATCGTGGTATAAAAACAACAAACAGATACATCAAGAGCCAGGTGAGTGCAGCACCCATTGGTTGTTGTTTCCGCATAAGATTCCTTGCATTTTTCTGCTTCGTGTAAAATAGTACGACCGAGTCCTCCTGCAATATTGAGCTGCCAATGACGAAGTTGAACTGCTTCTAGATCAATTCAGCAACCTCTTGTTCATTAACCTAAACCTTGACTCAAGGTTTAGGTTAATCTTTATTTCAGCGTCCTGTTTTTCAGGACGTGCTTGTGTGAGGAAAGAAGAGGGAGAGACAGAAGGAGAGAGAGAGAGAAAGAGGGAGATAATATTCCAGCATACTACATATTTCAAGCAATTTCAAGCCCTTCATGGCATCGGACCAGAATATCTCTGGGACCATCTTCTGCCGCACAAATCCCAGCAACCGGTTAGGTCCCACAGAGTTGGCCTTCTCCAGGTCCCGTTGACTAAACAATGTCGTTTGGCGCGACCCAGGAGAAGAGCCTTCTCTGTGGCGGCCCCGACCCTCTGGAACCAGCTCCCCCCAGATATCAGAGTTGCCCCCACCCTCCTTTCCTTTTGCAAGCTCCTTAAAACCCATCTCTGTCGTCAGGCATGGGGGAATTGAAATTTTCCCTTTCCCCTAGGCTTATAGAATTTATACATGGTATGCTTGTATATATGATTGGTTCTTTAAATTGGGGTTTTTTGGATTATTTTAATATTAGATTTGTTTACATTGTCTTTCTTGTTGTTGTTGGCTGCCCCGAGTCTTCGGAGAGGGGCGGCATACAAATCTAATAAATAAATAAATAAATTTATTAACTTGGAACATTCTTAAATTGTACTCTTGCGCTGGAATATTCACATGAATATTCTTTCATTGCTTTGCTAAGGTAAAATTCTTAGAAAGAAAGAAAAGTGCGCCAAAGCTTCTGTCATTTCAATAATGTTTGTTAAATGTGTTTTGCATAAAAACATACCAAGGAGAAACAAGTCAATAAAAAACTATTGACAGGGAGGTCATAGGTAAATGCTTGGAATTCACCTCCAAATAATTTAGTTGGTTAAAGTCTGCCCTCAATGCAGAACTCAATTAGATGCCCAAATTCTACTTAATAACCATTGGGCAACAAATGTCAACCAACTACAGTGGTACCTCTACCTAAGAACGCCTCTACTTAAGAACTTTTCTAAATAGGAACTGGGTGTTCAAGATTTTTTTTGCCTCTTCTTAAGAACCATTTTCTACTTAAGAACCCGAGCCTGGAAAAATTTCCCAGGAAATTTGAGAGCGGCACGAAGGACCGGCCAGTTTCCTGCCATTCCCCCTGGGTTTCTCTCTCTGGCGCAGTGCATGGAAGGCAGCCTCACGCTGGGTGTATGGGAGACCCCTTTTTTTTTAAGCCTTAAAATTTTGGATTTTTTTGATTCCCCTCACCTCACCTTCTTCCTTTGACAGCGACTGTCCTCCTCCTCTTCCTCCTCCTCCTCCTCATCCCACCCAAATTCCGAGCTTTTATTTCTTTCCTAATGGGTTTGCATGCATTATTTGCTTTTACATTGATTCCTATGGGAAAAATTGCTTCTACTTACAAACCTATCTACTTAAGAACATGGTCACGGAATGAATTAAGTTCTTAAGTAGAGGTACCACTGTACTTCACTACTGTTCATGAAAGAAACATATTTCATTATTAACTATACCAGACAACACAATTCCCATTAGTATTTGCATGCGTATTTAACACAATGTCCAGTCTGGTTTTATACTTCACTGAATAAAGACCCACATTTATGTTTTATTAGATTTACTGTATTAGATTTGGATATGCCAGCAGAGATAATGGAAAATAACTAACGCAACCTGATTAGAACTCAGTACAAAGGATACAGTATCATTATTACTCTAAGGACGAACGAACTTATGACATTTCAGTTTCAAGCATCCAAGAATATTTATCAGCAGACCCTTACCTCTCCTTGGGAAATTTATTTGTGCCGATTTCTCTAAAATTATATTCAATGGATAAAAATATTGTTGGCAGAGATGATGTCAATATCCTCACGTACAAAGGATGGAGGGTCAGAAAGAATCTCTTCCAAAATAATAATAATAATAATAATAATAATAATAATAATAATAATTTATTAGATTTGTATGCAGCCCCTCTCCAAAGACGCGGGGCGGCTCACAACAATAATAAAAAACAATATTCTAGCAAAACAAATCTAATATTAAAAAAGAAGCATATAAAACCCTATCATATTTAAAAACCAAACAGCACATACATACCAAACATAAAATATAAAGAGCCTGGGAGAAAGGTGTCTCAACTCCCCCATGCCTGACGGTATAGGTGGGTCTTGAGTAGTTTACGAAAGACAAGGAGGGTGGGGGCAGTTCTAATCTCGGGGGGGAGTTGATTCCAGAGGGCCGGGGCCGCCACAGAGAAGGCTCTTCCCCTGGGGCCCGCCAAACGACATTGTTTAGTCGACGGGACCCGGAGAAGGCCAACTCTGTGGGACCTTATCGGTCGCTGGGATTCGTGCAGTAGCAGGCGGTCTTCTCTAGATCAGGGGTCTCCAACCTTGGCAACTTTAAGCCTGGAGGACCTCAAATCCCAGAAAGCTGGCTTGCGGAATTCTGGGATTTGACGTCCTCCAGGTTTAAAGTTTGGAGACCCCTATTCTTGATCCAGAGCTTTACACCTGTCAGCCATGAATTTCTTTTGTAGGAAAAAAAGAGAGGAATCTCAGTCCTTTAAAAAAAAAAAAAAATTGTTCCTCACTAATCCCAAATATCCTTTCCAGCTCTTGTTGCTGCCTGTGATGATATCCATTACTGCCAAATCATAAGAAATCATAAGCAACGTCTTTGATTTGCAGGGCGCATCACAACTTTGGGACTGGGTTTATAACTCCAACATCACAATGCTTTGTGTGTTTGCGTGCTCACTATGCTTGCATGCACGCACAGGTCGCCCACAAGATTTTGTTTCTGTGCATATGCAAGAAGCGCAAAAGCACCAAAATATTACGAGGGGGTGCTTGCACACATGTGATTTAGCTGAATTTTTACTTCTGTGCATGAGTCGAAGCAAAAAATTGCCAAAATCGTACATGTGCAAGCCGCCCCGAGTTGTTCTGAGCTGCAGGGGGGTGGCATACAAATCTAATTAATAATAATAATTATTATTATTATTATTGTTGTTGTTGTTGTTGTTATTATTATTATTATTATTATTATTATTATTATTATTATTATTTCAATACAACACAGCAAACGAGATCACTATGCTGGATTTCGTTTTTCATCACCAGTTGGGCGCTTCCCAAGCACCTAGGACTGCGTGATGTACCATCGAATTATGTTTGCCGATCCCAGTAAAGCGGCCTTTTGCAATTGACAGATGGAGATTTTGTCAATTCCGATGGTTTTCAAATGTCCGCTGAGATCCCTTGGCACTGCGCCCAGCGTGCCAAGTACCACTGGGACCACTTTCACTGGCTTATGCCAGAGTCGTTGCAGCTCGATTTTTAGATCTTCGTATTTCACTAATTTCTCTAGCTGCTTCTCCTCAATTCTGCTGTCTCCTGGGATTGCTAAGTCGATGATCCATACTTTCTTTTTCTCCACAATCAGGATGTCTGGTGTGTTATGCTTCAGAATTCAGTCAGTCTGAAGTCGGAAGTCCCACAGTAGTTTTGCTTGCTCATTTTCGACCACTTTTTCGGGCTTATGATCCCACCACTTCTTTGCCACTGGTAAATGGTAGTTCCGGCACACGTTCCAGTGGATCATCTGTGCCACAGCATCATGTCTATACTTGTAGTCAGTCTGTGTGATCTTTTTGCAACAGCTGAGTATGTGATCGATTGTTTCATCTGTTTCTTTACAGAGTCTGCACTTTGGATCGTCTGTTCATTTTTCAATTCTGGCTTTGACTGCATTTGTTCTAATGGCCTGTTCTTGTGCCACCAGTATTAGTCCTTCTGTCCCCTTTTTGAGTGTTCCACTTGTAACCCATGACCAGGTCTTTTCTTTATCCACTATATATATATAAAAAAGACCTGATCATGGCTTACAAGTGGAACATTCAAAAAGGAGACAGAAGGACTAATACTGGTGGCACAAGAACAGGCCATTAGAACAAATGCTGTCAAAGCCAGAATTATTATTATTGTTGTTGTTGTTGTTGTTGTTGTTGTTATTATTATTATTATTATTATTATTACTATTACTATTATTACTATCCCTTTGTGAGATTTTGCTTCTGCACATGCAAAGGATTGCAAATAAAGATGGCGCTGCATGATGGACCGGTGAACTCCGCTCCAGATCCATTGCGTGCAAATTGCGCAATCTTCAGGCCGCTACCAGGACAGAGCTCCGGGGTGTACCAATAGGAACCCACCACTGTCCAACATCCATCTTAATAGGATTTCTCCATCCATCTTAATAGAATATCTCCGGGACCGCCTTCTGCCGCACGAATCCTAGCGACCAGTCAGGTCTCACAGAGTTGGCCTTCTCCGGGTCCCGTCGACTAAACAATGTCATTTGACGGGACCCAGGGGAAGAACCTTCTCTGTGGCAGCCCCGACCCTCTGGAACCAGCTCTCCCCAGAGATTAGGATTGCCCTCACCCTCCTTGCCTTTCGTAAACTTCTTAAAACCCACCTCTGCCGTCAGGCATGGGGGAACTGAGACATCTTCCCCTGACCTATATAGTTTATGTATGGTATGTTGTGTGCATGTTTTTTAAATTATGGGTTTTTAACTTTGTGATATTAGATTTGTATTGTATATTGTTTTCTATTGCTGCTGTGAGCCGCCCCGAGTCTGCGGAGAAGGGCGGCATACAAATTTAATAAATAACAATAATAATAATAATAATAATAATTTTCTTCGACATGTTACGCCCTGTGTTTATGAGCGACTAACTTTGCATCTTTCCCATTCTGCAGGTATAATATTAGGGCCAGGAAATCAGAGCCTCTTGATTGAAAGGGTGCAAGAGAGCGATGCCGGATCCTATCAGTGCATCGCCACCAATCTGAAAGGAACGGTGACAAGTTCAGCCTATGTTACGATACAAGGTAATGAAGCCTTAAGGCGATGGATTTTTGCTGCTTGGTTTTTTCCTGTTTGATCTTTCCTGAAATTCCCACCTGGTTTTTATACAGGAGGTCTTGTTCTTCATAGGAAAAAAAAACAGGTAAGGAGCATCTTATCTGGGACATGCTGCTTTTGTTTCTGTTGAACAAAGCTTTAGCAAAGGAAATGCACTAGGTCAACGGGACAGCTAACGGGAAGCACTTAATCAGAATGTGTTTATATTGACCTGAAAATAAGTTTTGTTGCATTCCAACAAACAAGAGTCAGAATAGAATAATATATTTAGCCTCGTTGCTTGCTTCACTTCCTGTTTCTGACTATAAACCGAGTGACCTATTTGATTCATCCCGGAGTCATTTTCTGTTTTCTTCCTTCTTTCATTCATTAAAACTGGTAGTCGGTATGTTCTTGTTTGAGAACTGTGGCCTCAATACATGGTGCTGAGTTATCAGCAGGAACAGACTATTTGTGGGGCTAACTCTCTGGCCTTGTTTTTATGCGCCATGCTGGGTCTATCAGAGAGGGCATGCTCCAAATCCCATTCACCAAATCATGCCAAATTCTTGGATCCCAAAGTTATATCTTGTGGAGTAGCTTCCTAATCCGAGTGGGTTCGGAGCCCTGTACCTATATATCTATATCGTCTACATCTACATATCATCTAGCTATATCTTACTATATCATCCATATCTATATCATGTATCTATCTATCTATCTATCTATCTATCTATCATCTATCTATCTATCTCTCTATCATCTATCTCTCTATCTATCTATCTCTCTATCTATCTCTCTATCTCTCTCTCTATCTATCTCTCTATCTATCATCTATCTATCTATCATCTATCTATCTATCTATCCATCCATCCATCCATCTATCTATCCATCTATTATCTATCTATCTATCTATCTATCTATCTATCTATCTATCTATCTATCTTTACACACACACACACACACACCACTTTGGTGGGAAGGTAACAGTATTTTCTGTGCATTTAGTCGTGTTGTGGTCCACCAGTGTCCATTGGAGCTGGCAGCAGATTCGGACAGTGGGAACCCCCAACATTTTTCCCTTAGACTATCCATGATTGACCTCTCCAGGTTCCTTAGAGGTCAGTAAGGGGCATGCATAAGTGCACCAGTGTGCCTTCCGTCCCCTGTCCAATTGTCTCTCCTTATCTCATTTATCTTTTCTTCCTTTCAAATATGTTCACCTATACTTTTATATCTTTTCTCCTATTCTTTTCTTTATTTATATTATTACATATCTATTCTCTTCAATGTGTATTATGTATTGGACAAAATAAATAAATAAAATAAATAAAAATAAAGTTTGGGGAGGAACATGGGCCAGTCCTGGAGTCTGCTCTGCATTGGAGGCAGAGATGGGGCCAGGGCAATCTGACGATTATCAGCTGCCTTTGGAGTCAGACATCAGTGAGGCAGATGAACAGCTGGAGCTTGTTCCCAGTGTGCCAGAGATGGATTCCTGCCAGTTCGAACTGGTTCTACAGAACTGGTAGCAGGAATTTCCTCCTGTTCGCCGAACCAGCAGAAGTTGCTGACTGGCCACACCCCTGAACTGTCTCTCTTGGTTTTTGCTTCTGCACATGCACTTTTGTGCATGTGCAGAAGCTGGGTTCTTGGCACTTCACATGTGTGCGCATGAAACATGCACCTGGTCATGCGGCATGCAATGTGCATGCAACCACAGAGCACAGGAGGAAATGAACCAGCAGCAAGGTAAGTTAGAATCCACCCTTGTAGTGTGCGCATGTGCAGAGCTACCAGCCGAAGGGAACAGCTAAGAAACAAAGGTCGACTTGGGAGTAAGGCTACAGGTGGGGTGAGAGTTTGCAGGAGACAATTTGTTCCCTTAATTGGTTTGTGACTCTCAGAGACTTCTTGCCAAGTTTTGAAGATATCAGCCTGGTAGCTCTCCAAGCCAGATAAGGTCTGTGACTGTAAATTTACCCTTGAAAGACTTTGCTGGATGTGAATGAGAAGAATTCACAGCAACGTAATAAAAAAGGGGGTATTTTTCAGAAACAGGAGTTTGCTTCAGGTTTGTAGAATCCCAGGTCAGAACAGGCCACACGACCATGAAAAATGTCTTCAGACAATGCTGGCTTTCTGAGCCAAGAAAGGTGATAAGCACCATGCCTTGTAATCAGGTACAATTGGATAGGGAAACTTTTTCTGTCTTCTGTCTGTCTGTCTGTCTGTCTGTCTGTCTGTCTGTCTGTCTGTCTGTCTGTCTGTCTGTCTATCTATTATCTATCTGTCTATCTATCTATTATCTATCTGTTTATCTAACTATCTAACTATCATCTATCTAATCTATTAGTAATTCCTTTCTAGCTAATGTAGAATTGTACTTTATTTATTTATTTATTTATTTAGTCCAATACACAATGAGGGATTGGATACTGTAGCCTAGAGGGTGATTCTCTGCCTTACAAGGCAGAGGTTGCAGGTTCAAGTCCCAGTGGGTATGGCTAGCTGATTATCTATCTGTTTATCTAACTATCTAACTATCATCTATCTAATCTACAGTATTAGTAATTCCTTTCTAGCTAATGTAGAATTGTACTTTATTTATTTATTTATTTATTTTGTCCAATACACAATGAGGGATTGGATACTGTAGCCTAGAGGGTGATTCTCTGCCTTACAAGGCAGAGGTTGCAGGTTCAAGTCCCAGTGGGTATGGCTAGCTGATGAGGCCAAAATGGGGCCGAAATAGATCTGTCCTAGTCTCCCTTAATTTTCAAGTTCAGCTTAAACATGTGACACACACACACACACACACACACACACACACACACACACACACACATATATATATATATATATATATATATATATATATATATATTTGTTTTCGTAAATTTTCACGGGTATATGTATGTAGATTGTTCTGAGTTCGGGTTTTGCCCTGTGTAATATTTTGCATGTCTATGCGACGTTTCGGTTAAATCACATTCACCATCATCAGGCTAAAGTTCCAATCTTTGTGTTGTTGTAAAATGGAACACCGTGTTCGCCTGAGAAGAAGGACAGAAACACCAGCCTGAAGATGACAAGTGAGACCTCATTGAAACGTCGCCAGAAATTTCCAAATCCTACACGAGAAGAAACCCGAATATACCAAGACCGTCATACCTGTACCCGTGAAAATCTACGAAAACATATATATATATATGCATATATATATATATATATATATACATAGTAAAATACATGATGAAGGTTATAGAGGAGATACTCATAGTAAAATATATCTAAGAAATAATAGAAAAGAAGATATAGTAATAGGAACATATCAATGAAAGAACAGAAGAAGAGATATTGGAATAGAAGAAAGGTGTAGGAGATATAGGAGAACAATAGGACAGGGGACCGAAGGCACTCTAGTGCACTTGTACTCGCCCCTTACTGACCTCTTAGGAATCTGGATAAGTCAACCGTGGATAATCTAATTATTCATTGTTTATTTTGAAACAAATTAAGGTAGACTGTAACAAGGAACATAGTAAATGAAACAGTTTACTGGATAATCCCACTTTTGTATCATGATTCTCACCATACAGTTTTCACAGTATTTTCTATAAGAATAGGCGAAAGCAATGTATTAACACTGTATTTCGTGTTTATGTTAATTTATATCACTCCTCTTAATTAATCCTCTGAGCCACCCTGAATCCTGTGGGATTGGATGGCATATAAGTCAAATTAATAATTACTTTAATTATCCAAATAAAACCATATAATTTAGGAACATTCATTTTTTTCTATGCAAGTCTAATATTTGAGAAAATCAATTCTTGCCCCTCTCAAAATCAACTGCAAGAAGTAGACTGTAGCTTATCTAGGTGTCCTTTTATTTCCAGTTATATTCTGTTTTTAAGTAGCTCAATAAAACCATAAAACAATGACATCCCAAGGAAACAAAAACCTGGTGTTGCTGCTTTTGAAATCATTCATTGCTCCAGTAATTTAAGTGTAGTGTAGCTCTGTGTTTTGAGTCTGATCCGGTCATATAAACAAGCATACGATAAGCTAATGAATTGTCTGTCTATGTGACTGCCAAGCCAGTATATATATATATATATATATTTTCAAAGAGGAGTAAGACCAGGAGCTTCAATGAGATCATATCAATGAATTGTCCTTATTTTTGACAGATTTGTGCGGGGATTGGGGGGAGGAAAACAGTTTGTGATTCATAGAGGAAGGAAATTGTCTGCTCTTTTTATTTCCTTTAAAAAAATAGTAGCGACTACTATTTTTGTATCAAAAAGGGATGATGACTGAACAGGATTCAGCAAGTGCTTTCAACAATTAAGTGTCCTAATCGTGGACTATTTCTAGAGTATAGGATTGGAAGACATGGAAGTGATGCTCCACCTAATAATTATTTATAAACTTATTACTCACTTTCATGATAGGGACCATTAAGAAAGGGATCAAAAATAAAACTGCCAATGTGAAAACTCTTTTGCAAAAAAAATGTGATTCAGGCACACTTGACTTACTGAATGGGGTCCAAGTGGGAAAGGAAAGAAATATAGAAACATAGAAGACTGACGGCAGAGAAAGACCTCATGGTCCATCTAGTCTGCCCTTATAGTATTTCCTGTATTTTATCTTAGGATGGATATATGTTTATCTTAAACATGTTTAAATTCAGTTACTGTGGATTTACCAACCACGTCTGCTGGAAGTTTGTTCCAAGCATCTACTACTCTTTCAGTAAAATAATATTTTCTCACGTTGCTTCTCAGATTGTGCCCCCCTGTTCTTGTATTCACTTTCCTATTAAAAACACTTCTCTCCTGAACCTTATTTAACCCTTTATCATATTTAAATGTTTCGATCGTGTCCCCTCTTTCCCTTCTGTCCTCCAGACTATACAGATTGAATTCATTAAGTCTTTCCTGATACGTTTTATGCTTAAGACCTTCCACCATTCTTGTAGCCTGTCTTTGGACCCATTCAATTTTATCTATATCTTTTTGTAGGTGAGGTGTCTAGAACTGAACACAGTATTCCAAACGTGGTCTCAGCAGCGCTCTATACCACAGGATAACAATCTCCCTGTTCCTGCTTGTTATACCTCTAGCTATGCAGCCAAGCATTTTACTTGCTTTCCCTACTGCCTGGCCGCACTGTTCACCCATTTTGAGACTGTTGGAAATCACTACCCCTAAATCCTTCTCTTCTGAGGTTTTTGCTCACACAGAACTGCCAATACAATACTCAGATTGAGGATTCCTTTTCCCCAAAAGGAAGGGAAGGGAAGTGAAGCGAAGGAAGGAAGGAAGGAAGGAAGGAAGGAAGGAAGGAAGGAAGGAAGGAAGGAAGGAAGGAGGCAGACGTAGGTTCCTACTGGTTCTAACCAGTTCTTTAGAACCGTTAGTAACTTAGTGATGACATCACGGAGCGGGTTCTGTTGGTGTCTCCTTGGGTGCCACCATCTTGGATTTTGCTTCTGCACAAAAGCTAATTGTTGTTTTTGTGCATGTGCCATTGTAGCTGCAACAGGTACAGTAAGCTAGGTGCCAGAAAATGGCGCGGAGGCATGGGCGAAGGCTGGGAGGGGGATGTAACTGTGGGGAAGGCCTGTCAGAGGTGAGAAGGGGCACTTTTGGGCCAGGAAGAACATTGGAGGGAAAGCTGAGATGACCACCACCCCACGGTGTCCCAATCTGGATATGGGGCCGGGGTGTCAAAAAGTCCCCAAAGTTTTCACCACCATTTTGGTGGGAGTAGCTTGGGGAGGTCATGTGACTGATTGTGTGTGAATGTCATCAACTTGGCTATGTCTACTCAGTCACATGACACCCCCCCCCCCCAACCTAGCCACACCAACAGAATCAGTAATTAAAAAAATTAAACTCACCTCTGGAGGGATGGAGTTAAGAAGAAAAATATTGCAATAGAACAAAATCAGGAAGCTGGAATATAAATAAGATTATTAATGAATAAATGATGTTTAGAGTAAAGTTCCATACATAGGGATTCCATTATATTTTTACTCTCAGATTATAAAAAATATTCCTAGCTTCTACTAAATATTTCTTTTTTATATACACTGCTCAATTTTTTTTTTAAAGGAACACTTAAACAACACAATATAACTCCAAGTAAATCAAACTTCTGTGAAATCAAACTGTCCACTTAGGAAGCAACACTGATTGACAATCAATTTCACATGCTGTTGTGCACATTCAACTTTGTACAGAACAAAGTATTCAATGAAAATATTGCATTCATTCATATCTAGGATGTGTTTTTTGAGCGTTCCCTTTATTTTTTTGAGCAGTATATAATAATTTCATTGCAGTTTACAGATTGCATACATCATAGCCAAATTATGTACAGCATGTAAAACTCAATATGAGATAATAAGCACAGAGTTGTGCTTTAAAATGTGCAGCTTACAGATTGTTGTGGTTCCGTCTGAGGCCCCTCAGGGAACGGCTGATCTTCTGTCGGTTTCCAGCTCAGAGGGAGAGGCTGAGGAACAGGAGGTGCAGGCAGACGAGGAGGAGGAATCCCAGGCTGAAGAAGAGGGAGGACAGCCAGAGTTCCACCAGAGGGAGCTCTCCCCAGCAAGCAGCCTGGATTCCTTAGAGGAAAATGCACAAGCCATAATTGATCTGCGACAGAGAAGAGCTACTCAGAGAAGGAATCAATTGGCTAAGTACTTTCAGCATTAAAGAGGCAACAGCTGGGTTTGGGTGTGGTGCTCTTTGGAAAGGCTAAAAGGCAGACCCACCCTTCCTGGCTTGTGGAGTTTTATCTTTGAGAGTCTTGGGACCTGGCTGTGAACTTTGGCGTCTTGGAATCCTGGTTTGTGCCTTTGACTATTGAAACCTTGGGTGTGTGTGCCAGCAAGAAGCTTGCTGTATTGTCTGGACATCAGGACTCTGCTGTAACGTATTATAGCCTGTCTATTGGGAAGAACAGGTTTTCCTCTGTGTTTATTTTTTCCAGCTATAAAATACTTTTGGCTTTTACCAGAGTGTCTGGCTGTTTTTTCCAGTTGGTGTTGAGGTCTGGGGAAACCCAGACAGAACACAGATATATCCAATAAAATATAAAGAAAGAAAGAAAAAAAGAGAAAGAAAGAAGGAAGGAAGGAAGGAAGGAAGGAAAGAAAGAAAAGAAAAGAAAAGAAAAGAAGAAAAGAATCAACATTTGCCTTTCTATGTGCCTTTCAATCTAGCTTTTGTATCAATATTGTCTTCTTTTTCTTTGTGTTAAGCCAGGGGTAGGCAAAGCCAGGGGTAGGCAAAGTTTTATTTAGGCAGTTCCTGGAAAGAATGAATTAAACTTTTATTATGGTTAAAAATCAGACAGGGGCAGGCAAAGTTGGCTCTTCTATGACTTGTGGACTTCAACTCCCAGAAGTCCTGAGCTAATCATGCTAGCTCAGGAATTCTGGGAGTTAAAGTCCACACGTCATAGAAGAGCCAACTTTGCCTGCCCCTATCTGATTTTTAACCATAATAAAAGTTTAATTCATTCTTTCTAGGAACAGCCTAAATAAAACTTTCTGTGTCTTTCAATGTACTGCATAGGACTAGCACTACAAGACCAAACTTTACTATTCATTTTCAAGTGACTCCGAATGACTGTAGGCTATTGTTAGGCTTAATAAACATTTATTGAAGTCATACTTTTTCCCCACACACTCTGATAAGAACTAACAACGTACCAGAAATGATTATAAGTAGGAATCTGGTTAATACTATGAAGAGGCTTCCTTAGAAACAAAACAGTTGAAGGAAACCAAGAATGTGACAGCCCTTTCATAAAGTCACTTAAAATAGGCATTATAGACCTCTGGGCTAGTCAAGAACCCCACAAGGAAGACATTAATCATTCCTTCTTTCTTTTGCCAAGAATGACAGTGGCGTGGAAGACTGAACAGCAGGACACATTCCTGGAAAATCATATTCCAGATCTGCCTGTTCTAGTGCTGGCTCAGCAGATGTTCTGTCCTAAACTCAGAAGACATTTGAAGAGAATATCAGAGTTACAGGAGCTTTTACAGAAATTACATATATCAGTGATGGCAAACCTATAGCATGTGCGCCACAGAACTATATCAGAATCGTAGTTCTATGTCCATAAATTTCAATGTTTGATTTAAGTTTCCTTGTTTTTATGGGTAATTTGGTTTTGGTGATTATTTTTGGTGAGTACATATAATTTAATGACTCTTTGGATTTTGAGCAAAAATATATTGTACTAGTCTTCAGCAGTATTACAGCCAGAGAATAGTATATGCCAATCAAGAGAGGAGAGGTCGGTGTCTATGATATCATAGTTAATTTTTAAGGTTGTAATTGGTTATCCCATCATTAAGGTGGCTTCTGTAAGGACAAATATTGAGACAAAAGTCGAACAAGCTATGGTCACTGTTGGAAAAGGGTTCTTTTATTTATAGTCCATAAATTGTCACATGACACCACCACGATGATGTGAATTTGATACTCCTGGTATGCAGTATAGCACAGTACTATAGTACAGTATCATTATATAGTAATACAGTGATACCTCATCTTACAAACGCCTCGTCATACAAACTTTTCGAGATACAAACCTGGGGTTTAAGATTTTTTTGCCTCTTCTTCCAAACTATTTTCACCTTACAAACCCAAGCTGCCGCCACTGGGATGCCCCGCCTCCAGACTTCTGTTGCCAGCAAAGCGCCCATTTTTGCGCTGCTGGGATTCCCCTGAGGCTCCCCTCCATGGGAAACACCACCTCTGGACTTCTGTGTTTTTGCAATGCTGCAGGGGAATCCCAACAGTGCAAAAACAGGTGCTTCGCTGGCAATGGAAGTTCGGAGGTGGGATTTCCTAGCGAGGGGAGCCTCAGTGAAATCCCAGCATCGCAAAAACACAGTGGTCTGGAGGTGGGGTTTCGAGGACTTCAGTGTTTTTGCGATGCTGCAATTTCACTGATGCTCCCTTCGCTGCGAAACCCCACCTCCGGACTTCCGTTGCCAGCAAAGCACCCATTTTTGCGATGCTGGGATTCCCCTGAATCATCGCAAAAACACAGAAGTCCGGAGGTGCGGTTTCCCATGGAGGGGAACCTCAGGGGAATCCCAGCAGTGCAAAACGGGCACTTTGGATGGCAAAAGGGGTGAATTTTGGGCTTGCACACATTAATCACTTTCCCATTGATTCCTATGGGAAACATTGTTTTGTCTTACAAACTTTTCACCTTAAGAACCTCATCCCGGAACCAAGTAAGTTTGTAAGACAAGGTATCACTGTACTATGATACAGTATAGTATAGCAGTATGGTATATATAACAACATGGTAGTCAAGAATTCAGATAATTATGTTGCAGTCAATGATTACATCTGTTGGCACTCTTACTGGTTCAATTAATGGCGCTTAAGAAGAAAATAGATGTGTACTACAATTATCTTTCAATATATGTTAAGCTCTGGATTTATTCTTATAGAAACGAAAGTTGGTATTTATTGTAAATACTTGTTGCTTGCTTGTTTTTAGGAACATCTGAAAACTCAAATCTGGAGCTAATAACATTGACCTGTACCTGTTTGGCTGCTACACTCTTCTGGCTCCTGTTAACTCTCTTCATACGAAAGCTGAAAAGGGTAAAGACAAAGCCATCCAAAACTTCTATTTTAGAAATTACTTTAGTATATAGTTGTCCAAATGTTTGGCTTGCCTGAACTGCTTTGAGAGAAATTGACTCATATAAAATGTACCAGGGTTGTCAAACTCGATTTCATTGAAGGCTGCATCAGGATTGTGTTTACCTTCAGGGGGCAGGGGTGGACACAGCTATGATGGGCATGGCCAGCTTGATGTCACTTGTATTGGGAGCATTTGTGTTGGCCCAAGTCCTCTGCCAATGAAAACAAGGTCCCAAGCTCCGTTTTTCACTCAACGGCTCCTGCAACCCTCTGCCAGCAAAAATGGAGCTTGGGAGCATTTTAAAAAAAAATCCTTCAGGACTAGCTCTTTACCCAGCCTATGGACACTAGCCACAGTGATCCCTATCTTCAACAAAGGAGATCCAAGTAACTTTGAAAATTACAGGCCAATCTTTTTGGGTTGCGTCATCTGCAACGTCATGGAATCAATCATAAACCAATCCATTACATTCCACTTAGACACTAATAACCTACTCTCCAACGAACAATTTGGTTTCAGGGGAAAAAAATTCCTATAATCTGCAATTCTTACACTGCAAAAACTTATGGACCACTCAACTTGATCATGGTAAAACAATAGATGCAATTTACATAGACTTTTGTAAAGCCTTTGATTCAGTAGTACACTACAAACTACTTCTGAAACTAAAATCCTATGGCATCTCTGGTCCCCTACATGATTGGATAACTGCGTTCTTGTCTAATAGACAGTAAGTGGTCAAAATAAGAAATTTATTTTTTCACAAAAGAGATTTTTTTTTAATTGAAGCTTCATTGCTTTTATGGGTAATTTGGTTTTGGTGATTATTTTTGGTGAGTACATATAATTTAATGACTCTTTGGATTTTTGAGCAAAAATATATTGTACTAGTCTTTGGCAGTATTACAGCCAGAGAATAGTATATGCCAATCAAGAGACGAGAGGTCGGTGTCTATGATATCATAGTCGGTTCTTTAAAGTTGTAATTGCTTATCCCATCATTAAGGTGGTTTCTGTAAGGACACATATTGAGACAAAAGTCGATCATGCTATGGTCACTGTTAGAAAAGGGTTCTTTTATTTGTAGTCCATAAATTGAGTGTAAAATATGGCAGAAGATGAGATCAAAACAATTGATGAGTCTAGTATTATCTGTTACTAGTTGATCTAGCCCTAGACTGGTAGCATTGTAAAGGGTTGAATGTATAGGTTCAGTTGAACATTCATTTAGGGACCAGTTTATTTGAGGTAGGTTTAGGTCACCAAAAAAATAAGAGGGCTCTATAACAGTGATTTTCAACTTTTTTTGAGCCGCGGCACATTTTTTACATTTACAAAATCATAGGGCACATTGAGGGGGGGGGGGGGGGCTAAAAAAATATTGGACAAAAAAATTCTCTCTCTTCCTCCCTTTTGCTCTATTTCTCTCTCCCTCTTTCTCTCCCTTCCTGTTTCCTTCTCTCTTCCTTCTTTCCTCTTTTTTGCTCTCTTTCTCTCTCCCTCCCTACCTCCCTCTATGTCTCTCTCTCCCACCTTCTCTCCCTCTCTTTCTCTCTCTCTCTTGCTTTCTTTCTCTCTCTCTCTTGCTTTCTTTCTCTCTTGTTCTCTTCCTCTCTCTCTTTCTTTTTTTCTCTCTCCTGCTTGCTTTCTCTCTCTTGCTTACTTTCTCTCTTGTTTTCTTTCTCTCTTGCTTGCTTTCTCTTTCTCTCTCTTTCTTTCTTTCTCTCTTGCTTGCTTTCTCTGAGCTTCGCGGCACACCTGACCATGTCTCGCGGCACACTAGTGTGCCACGGCACACTGGTTGAAAAACACTGCTCTATAACATAGTAGGAAGTGAAGTGTGGTATTTAAGGTCAGTTCACAGATGATCGTTTCTGGAAGATCGAGTTCATGTTTAACTTGCACCTTTTTTAGGTTCAGTGATTTCTTATAGAAGATTGCAACTTCACCTCCTCTATGGGTTTCGCGATCAAATCATCAGAACATGACAGTCTCTTACTGTGATAATGGAGTTGGGAAGGGATGCATTTAGGCAGATAAATATAATGTCAAATTTAGTAGGTTTTAGTAAGAGAAGGAGTTCAGGTATTTGAATTCATTACTTTGCATTTAGAACTATTTTAATTAATACTTTAAATATTTTATTTAATGCTGGGATTAAGCAGATCTCCATCTGTTCATGCATCTTTTGAAATGTTGTTAGACTCATAATAGTACAGAAGGTTGATTTAACCCGAGGGAGGAAACCAGGTTACATGGAAGAAGAATACGTGATTTCCATTAAACATCCAAAACTTTAAATAGTAATCCCAGAGAGAGTGAAAAACAGCCTCTCACTGAATATCCAGACTGATCATTGGTATTTCAACCATTCTAAGATATGGGAGGTCAGTAGAAGCCTGACCTCAGCTTGTTTGCTAGATTTCACACTGAATCGTGGTTGAAATCCAGAAGACCTCAGGTTTTCCATTTGGTAGGAGAAAAAATAATATCTTCCTATCTTTTAAACAGAGGGATAATTGTTGTGGCGGCAAAACAGATAATAAGTTTGATTTCAAAAACAACCATATTATAAACATTTAGTGTTTATTCCAAATTTATATTTTTAAAAATCAGTTTTGGTCACCACGATGCAAAAAGGATGCTGAGACTCTAGAAAAAGTGCAGAGAAGAGTGACAAAGATGATTTATTACAAGGGCTTTAGTGGGTATATACAGTATATATATATATATATATATATATATATATATATATATATATATATATATATATACACACATAGTAAAATACCTGATGAAGGTTATGTTTATGTTTATGTTTGTTTATGTTTATTTAGATTTGTATGCCGCCCCTCTCCGCAGACTCGGGGCGGCTCACAACAAAGTGAAAAACAATTTACAACAAATCTAAATTTCTACTAAAAACATTTAAAAAACCCCATTTTCTAAACACACATACATACACACATACCATTTATAAATTGTATATGCCCAGGGGAGATGTCTTAGTTCCCCCATGCCTGACGACACAGGTGGGTCTTAAGGAGCTTACGAAAGGCAAGGAGAGTAGGGGCAGTTCTAATCTCTGGGGGGAGTTGGTTCCAGAGGGCCGGGGCCGCCACAGAGAAGGCTCTTCCCCTGGGGCCCGCCAACCGACATTGTTTAGTTGACGGAACCCGGAGAAGGCCCACTCTGTGGGACCTAATCGGTCGCTGGGATTCGTGCGGCAGCAGGCGGTCTCGGAGATATTCTGGTCCAGTGCCATGAAGGGCTTTAAAGGTCATAACCAACACTTCGAATTGTGACCGGAAGTTGATCGGCAACCAATGCAGACTGCGGAGTGTTGGTGAAACATGGGCATACCTAGGTAGGCCCATGACTGCTCTCGCAGCTGCATTCTGCACGATCTGAAGTTTCCGAACACTTTTCAAAGGTAGCCCCATGTAGAGAGCATTACCGTAGTCGAACCTCGAGGTGATGAGGGCATGAGTGACTGTGAGCAGTGAGTCCCGGTCCAGATAGGGCCGCAACTGGTGCACCAGGCGAACCTGGGCAAACGCCCCCCTCGCCACAGCTGAAAGATGGTTCTCTAATGTGAGCTGTGGATCGAGGAGGACGCCCAAGTTGCGGACCCTCTCCGAGGGGGTCAATAGTCCCCCCCCCCAGGGTAATGGAAGGACAGATGGAATTGTCCTTGGGAGGCAAAACCCACAGCCACTCCGCCTGATCGGGGTTGAGTTTGAGTCTGTTGACACCCATCCAGGCCCCAACAGCCTCCAGACACCGGCACATCATTTCCACTGCTTCATTGACTGGACATGGGGTGGAGATGTAGAGCTGGGTATCATCAGCGTACTGATGATACCTCACCCCATGCCCTTGGATGATCTCACCCAGCGGTTTCATGTAGATATTAAATAGCAGGGGGGGAGAGGACCGACCCCTGAGGCACCCCACAAGGGAGAGACCTCGGAGTCGACCTCTGACCCCCCACTAACACCGACTGCGACCGACCGGAGAGGTAGGAGGAGAACCACTGGAGAACAGTGCCTCCCACCCCCAACCCCTCCAGCCGGTGCAGAAGGATACCATGGTCGATGGTATCGAAAGCCGCTGAGAGGTCAAGAAGCACCAGGACAGAGGATAAACCCCTGTCCCGGGCCCGCCAGAGATCATCCATCAACGCGACCAAAGCAGTTTCCGTGCTGTAACCGGGCCTGAAACCTGACTGCTGGGGACCTAGAGGAGATACTCATAGTAAAATAGTAAAATATATCTAAGAAAGAATAGAAAAGAAGATATAATAATAGAACATATCAATGAAAGAATAGAAGAGATATAGGAATAGAAGAAAGGTATAGGAGATATAGGAGAGCGATAGGACAGGGGACGGAAGGCACTCTAGTGCACTTGTACTCGCCCCTTACTGACCTCTTAGGAATCTGGATAGGTCAACCATAGATAATCTAAGGGTAAATTAGGGCATTAGAAGCTAAAACATGAAGAACGGTTGCAAGAACTGGGCATGGCTGGTTTAATGAAAAGAAGGACCAGGGGAGACATGATAGCAGTGTTCCAATATCTCAGGGGTTGCCACAAAGAAGAAAGAGTCAATTTATTCTCCAAAGCACCACAATTAATCAGTGGAACAGTTTGCTTCCAGAAGTTGTGAATGCTCCAACACTGGAAGTTTTAAAGAAGATGTTGGACAACTGTTTGTCTGAAATAGTGTAGGGTTTCATGCCTAAACAGGGGGTTCGACTAGAAGACCTCCAAGGCCCCTTCCAACTCTGTTGTTGTTGTTATTAATAATATGCTAATTAACATTCTAAAATTGAATTTGGGAAGCTATTATTGGATAAATAAATATGAATAGCTCATTTAAGTATCTTGCAAAGTGAGTGTGCCATCAAGAGCACAGGCTGGAATTTGTCTATTTTTCTCTGAATCAAGATTAATTAGCTTCATCATCTACACAGATACTCAAGCCTAAATCGCTCCAAAATCAGTAAAGCTTCTTCAGAAATAAGCATGTATAGGATTACAGGTTTAATCCTTCCTACAGGCTAGTGATTCTAAATTACTTTTCGCAATCATTATGGGGAAACAGGATCGTGAAGGCAGAAGTCTAGAGGGAAATGCAACTTCTTGAACATTTGAAAAATGCATGCACAAAATGTTACTGATTAATGTTTTGCAGATTACATCTAAGCCTTGCACAACTTTTAAACCACATTTGGTCCCTCTCTTGCTCTCTCGTTCTCTGTTGTTGTTTTTTTTAACAAACACTGACAGCTGAACTTATCTGTTGCATATGCCAGAATTTTGTTTTGTGAATGGCTGTCAGCCAAATCTATTTTTAGGGGTCAAGGTTAGTTGTTTTCTCAAAATATCCTTGTTTGAAAATACAGGCTCCAATCTCTATTGCATGGCTATTATTGAGGATTTTTTCATATAGGTTTTAAAAAATGAAAAAATAAACACAAAATCAAACGTTCAATGTGTGAGACAAAATGTGGTACAAAATGGGGCCATGATGAAAATCTACATGACAAAATTAAAGTGAAGAATCTTGAGAATCTTGTGTTTTGGCACAGAAAATGTAATGTGAGTGGCTTCTGTAACCATAGCTAATTAATCTACCATTTTGCTGACCAGAATCAAAACAACTTTGTCAAAATTGCTTTTATGTCTTATAGTGACAAAGGAATTTAATCGTTCTTTTCTAGCCTTCTTCCTCCGAAATAAAGACAGACTATTTGTCAATCATAATGGATCCTGAAGAAGTCCCCTTAGATGAACAATGCGAACGGCTTCCTTACGAGGCCAGCAAATGGGAGTTTGCCCGGGAAAGGCTTAAATTGGGTAAATATATCTATGTTATTCTGAATGAGTAGCATGAGAATTTAAAAATGCTGGTCTTGTCTGTACTTTTCTTCATTTGATTCATTGACTAGAACTCGGATATTTTTTAATTGAAGTATTAATTGGGATGATTAATTAGGCATGTTTCTTTTATATGGGTAGGCATATACATTCTATAAGCAAATACACTGGAGCAGGCAGCTACATTAAATTTAAATAATCATAATTCCAGTTGATCCTTCATTTCCCTGCTTCATTTGAAGATATATGTAATATTTGAATTAGGATATATACTGTTCTGTCGGCGGGTTTCAACAGTCCGTAATTACAGGGTAATTAGTTCAGGAAGACACACACCACATGATAAAAGGAAAACCCAAAAGTTTTTATAAACAGAAAAACAGAAACAGTTCCCTTTTTAAATGTCAAAGGGATTTTCTGGTACACACAAGGCACAGGTTAAATGCAATCCAATCGCTCACCCAATAACTGGGAAATTGAGTCCAATTCTAAAGTCCAGAGAGTCCACACACAATCTTGAACAGCACAAAAACCACGATCTTGACGAAACAATGAATCAGATAAATTGCCATGAGGCTAAAACACCAGGCTGTGCTTTTATCTGTAGCACTAATTACAGCAGCCCCACCCAACCACAGGTGGCCTCATTTTCTCTTGTAACAATCCTTCAGTTGTTGTCTGCTATACATTACTCTACGCATGCGTGAATGTGTCATTAATTCTTGTTCAGAATCCAGGGATGATACAGATGACTGATCTCCTCCTGGGCTGTCTGCCAAACTCCCCTCTTCCCTGTCACTCATGCTTCCTTGGTCAGAGGAGGCTTCGTTGGCAGATTCCATTGGGAGCAAAACAGGCCTGCGGCATGTGGATGCCTCCCCCACATCCACCTGCACATTCCTTGGGGCAGGAGCTGGGCCAGAGCTAACATATACACTGCTCAAAAAATAAAGGGAACACTTAAACAACACAATATAACTCCAAGTAAATCAAACTTCTGTGAAATCAAACTGTCCATATAGGACAGTATATATATGTTGGAGTACAAGACGCACCAGAGTATAAAACGCACCTTAGTTTTTGGGGAGGAAAAAAGAGAAAAGAATCTGCTTACCATATATTCGTCTGGATAGCATCTTTAGTCTGTTCAGTTACAGCACATTGTCTTATTCCCTGGTTAGTGTTTTAAAAAAACCTTATTTGGAGAGAGTAACAATGAAAGAGCTTGCAAGCCAGTAAGAGCTGTGCTGGTTAGGGCTGGAAAGAAAACATTTGGAGCAAGTTAGAGCAATGAAAAAAAAACCCTGCAAAGACTTAGGGCTTGGAAAATATTCTTCACATAGGGTAACAATAAAGGGTTTGCAAGCAGGTAAAGAGCTGGGAATATCATTAGCACCTGGTTATGTCTGGAAAGAAACATATTCAGAGCAAGTTGCAGCAATGAAAAAACCCCTGCAAAGACTTAGGGCTTGGAAAACATTCTTTGCAGAAAGTAACAATGAAAGAACCTGCATAATAATAATAATAATAATAATAATAATAATAATAATAATAATAATATGATTATGATGATGATGATGATGATGATGATCCACTGGAACTTGTGCTGGAACTACCAGTGGCAAAGAACTGGTGGGATCATGAGCCTGAAAAAGTGGTCGAAAATGAGCAAGCAAAACTACTGTGGGACTTCCGACTTCCGACTGACTGAATTCTTAAGCATAACACACCAGACATCCTGATTGTGGAGAAAAAGAAAGTATGGATCATCGACATCGCAATCCCAGGGGACAGCAGAATTGAGGAGAAGCAGCTAGAGAAATTAGTGAAATACGAAGATCTAAAATCGAGCTGCAATGACTCTGGCATAAGCCAGTGAAAGTGTACTTGGCACACTGGGCGGAGTGCCAAAGGTTCACAGCGGACATTTGAAAACCATCGGAATTGACAAAATCTCCATCTGTCAATTGCAAAAGGCCGCTTTGCTGGGATCGGCAAACATAATTCGCCGCTATATCACGCAGTCCTAGGTGCTTGGGAAGCGCCCGACTGGTGATGAAATATGAAATCCAGCATAGTGATCTCGTTTGCTGTGTTGTATTGACATAATAATAATAATAATAATAATAATAATAATAATAATAATAATAATAATAATTTGTTAGATTTGTATGCCGCCCCTCTCCAAGGACTCCGAAGATCGCTAGCACCTAGTTAGGACTGGGGAAAAAAGCTTCGGAAAAAAAGCTACATTCCGATTATAAGATGCACCCTGAATTTTAAGCCTCTTTTAGGGAGGAAAAAGGTATGTCTTATACTTTGAAAAATACAGTATATGTTGTACAAAACAAGATTTCTGTCTTGAATCAGCAACAATAAAATTATATACTGCTCAAAAAAAAATAAAGAGAACACTCAAATAACACATCCTAGATCTGAATGAAGGAAATATTCTCATTGAATACTTTGTTCTGTACAAAGTTGAATGCGCACAACAGCATGTGAAATTGATTGTCAATCAGTGTTGCTTCCTAAGTGGACAGTTTGATTTCACAGAAGTTTGATTTACTTGGAGTTATATTGTGTTGTTTAAGTGTTCCCTTTATTTTTTTGAGCAGTGTATTTACCACAGTTACAGTCAATAGTCGAGTAGGAAACATGGGTGGGTTCTGACTTACTTTGCTGCTGGTTTGTTTCCTCACGTGCTGCATGGGGGCATGCGTGCTTCACTCATGCGCATGCGTGCAGTGCTGAAAAACCAGCTTCGTCACATGCGCAGAAGCAAAAAAACAAGATGGCGGTGCCTACGGCGCTACCAAAAAGACCAGTTTATGTTTGTGAGCAACTGGCCATTGCTGCTGGTTAAGCAAGCAGGGGGGAATTCCCACTATGGTTCTGTAGAACAGGCCTGACCCATCAGGAACCCACCTGTGGTATGGAAGTTAAAATAGGTTGTTGTTTGGAATTCAGAAAACAGCACACCTATAATTTTCCAGTTTAAGACCACAGTATTTAACAAAGATTTCCCGCATCAATCACACTTGTAATTCTTACATTTCTGTATTACATTTTGCGTTTTTTCCTACTTTGAAAATTGTGTGTGTTGGAAATGCTTGAGTGTCTATGTTAATATTTTGTTTTGACCTGAAAAATTGGAATTCTACTTTCAAAACAAATTTCGATTTAGATGTGTCCAGGTTACAGACTAACAGAATGTTCCAGTTGAATGAAACTTGGCCAGAAAAACTGAACAAGGATATTTCATTCTCAAAAGCTGAGATTTTTCTACAGGAATAATTTCCAGGGATTTGTTTAAAGGGTTCCAGTGTTCAAGTTGGACGGTTATAGAAATTCTCCACATAGATATTTGCTTTAAGGTAGCATTATTATGTGTGCGCCCACTATTTGCCTTTCATAATGCATTGTGCTGAGGTTCTCTACTAGAACTGTGTATAGTTTGTTTGTTTGTGTGTATGTTTTTATTTAAGTTTTTTTTTAGGTTTTTAATGTAAAATTGTTATTTTAGACTTAATATTAGATTTGTCATTGTATACTGTTTTATCACTGCTGTGAGCCGCCCCGAGACTGCGGAGAGGGGCGGCATACAAATCAAATCAAATCAAATCAAATAAAAAATGAAATGAAATGAAATGAAATGAAATGAAATGAAATGAAATGAAATGAAATGAAATGAAATGAAATAAAATAAAATAAAATAAAATAAAATAAAATAAAATAAAATAAAATAAAATAAAATAAAATAAAATAAAATAAAATAAAATATAAAATAAAATAAAAAAACCGCAATGCAGTGGTAGAATTGTGGCCTGAGTCTGCTGCAGGGCATTCTTTGCTGTTCAAAGTGCTGCTTAGTTTCACCTAGTGCAGAGGCGGGCAAAGTTGGCTCTTCTATGACTTGTGGACTTCAACTCCCAGAATTCCTGAGCCCAATCACGCTAGCTCAGTAATTCTGGGAGTTGAAGTCCACATGTCAGAGAAGAGCCAACTTTGCCTATCCCTGACCTTGTGATACGTGCATTTTACTGTGATAACTTTGTTTCACCTGCGATACATGCATTTTACTGTGAATAAGAGGCACAATTTTTTTCCCTTTCATCCTCCATGCCAGTTTCTACATGAAATGAATGAAAGAAAGCTGCACTGTGAAATCTTGATTGCTTTGACATTATGATAGTGACCCCATTTGTTGAAGGAAGTGCCAAGTGCATTAACTCAACAATATAAAGCAGGAACCTACCTCTCTGCCAGTTCACTTCCTCCCACGCTGTGTGGGCACACATGTACAGTGTGCAAAAAAAAATCCATTTTTTTAAAAAAAACCAAAAACAAGATGGCAATGGCATGCACAGTGTTTGTTTTATTTATTTGTTTGTTTATTTGTTTATTTGTTTATTTGTTTATTTGTTTATTTGTTTATTTGTTTATTTGTTTATTTGTTTATTTGTTTATTTGTTTATTTGTTTATTTGTTTATTTGTTTGTTTGTTTGTTTGTTTGTTTGTTTATTTGTTTATTTGTTTATTTGTTTATTTGTTTATTTGTTTATTTGTTTATTTGTTTGTTTGTTTGTTTGTTTGTTTATCTGTTTGTTTGTCTGTTTGTCTGTTTGTTTGTTTATTCATTCATTCATTCATTCATTCATTCATTCATTCATTCATTCATTCATTCATTCATTTATTTATTTATTTATTAGATTTCTACTCCGCCCTTCTCTTCAGACTCAGGGCGGTTCACAACAAGAAAAATTCAACGTCTAGAAATCTAACTCTAAAAACATCCTAAAACCCCAATCTCTTAAAACCAATCCCTCACATTCACCCAATCATATACAGTGGTACCTCTGCCTAAGAACGCTTCTACGTAAGAACTTTTCTAGATAAGAACCGGGTGTTCAAGATTTTTTTGCCTCTTCTTAAAAACCATTTTCTACTTAAGAACCTGAGCCTGGAAAAATTCCCCAGGAAATTTGAGAGCGGCATAAAAGCCCGGCCAGTTTCCTGCCATTCCCCCTGGGTTTTTCTCTCTGGCGCAGTGTATGGGAGGCAGCCTCACGCCGGGTGTAGGAAGGCGTGTGCTCCTCATCGCTGCCTCAGAGTTCCTCTTTTTTAAAAAAGCCTTAAAGTATTGGATTTTTTTTTATTCCTCTCACCTCACCTTCTTCCTTTGGCAGCGACTGTCCTCTTCTTCCTCCTCCTCCTCCTCCCATCCAAATTCTGAGCTTTTATTTCTTTCCTAATGGGTTTGCACGCATTATTTGTTTTTACATTGATTCCTATGGGGAAAATTGCTTCTACTTACAAACTTTTCTACTTCAGAAACATAGAAACATAGAAGACTGACGGCAGAAAAAGACCTCATGGTCCATCTAGTCTGCCCTTATACTATTTTCTGTATTTTATCTTAGGATGGATATATGTTTATCCCAGGCATGTTTAAATTCATTTACTGTGGATTTACCAACCACGTCTGCTGGAAGTTTGTTCCAAGGATCTACTACTCTTTCAGGAAAATAATATTTTCTCATGTTGCTTTTGATCTTTCGCCCAACTAACTTCAGATTGTGTCCCCTTGTTTTTGTGTTCACTTTCCTATTAAAAACACTTCCCTCCTGAACCTTATTTAACCCTTTAACATATTTATGTCCCCCCTTTTCCTTCTGTCCTCCAGACTATACAGATTGAGTTCATTAAGTCTTTCCTGATACGTTTTATGCTTAAGACCTTCCACCATTCTTGTAGCCTGTCTTTGGACCCGTTCAATTTTTTCAATATCTTTTTGTAGGTGAGGTCTCCAGAACTGAACACAGTATTCCAAATGTGGTCTCACACAACCTGGTCACAGAAAGAATTAAGTAGAGATACCACTGTATATACATTCGTCAGGGGCTAGTTGGTAACCTTCAGTGGCCCCAACCCTGTCCACAGAGGTGAATCTTTAAGGCTTTCCAGAAGGCAAGGAGGGTGAGGACAGTACGAATCTCTGGGGGGAGTTGATTCCATAGGGCCAGGGCCACCACAGAGAAGGCTCTTCTCCCGGGCCCCACCAAATGACATTGTCTAGCTCAGTGTTTCCCAACCTTTTTTGAGCCGCGGCACATTATTCATATTTTCAAAATCCTGGGGAACATTGAAAGGGGGGGGCGGGCTAAAGAAAAGTTTGGACAAAAAACCCCTCTTTCTTCCTCCCTTTCGCTCTATTTCTCCCTCTTTCTCTCTTTTCCTTCCTTCCCTTCTTTCTCTCTCTCCATCCGTCTTTCTTTCTTCCTCTCTTTTTTGCTCTCTTTCTCTCTCCCTCCTTCCCTTCCTCTGTCTTTCTCTCTCCCTTGCTCTCTCTCTCTGTCTCTCTTGCTATCTATTTCTTGCTTTTTTCTCTCTCTCTTTCACTGTCTTGCTATATGTCTCTTTCTTTCTCTTTGCCTCTCTTGCTATCTCTCTTTCCTTCTCTTTCTCTCTCTCTCTGCCTCTCTTGCTAAGTCTCTCTTTTTCTCTTGCTATGTCTCTTTCTTTTTCTCTCTCTCTGCCTCTCTTGCTGTCTCTCTTTCTTGCTCTGTCTCTCTTTCTCTGCCTCTTTTGCTGTCTCTCTTTCTTGCTCTGTCTCTCTTTCTCTGCCTCTCTTGCTATGTCTCTCTTTCTCTCTCTCTCTGCCTCTCTTATATGTCTCTCTTTCTTTCTCTTTCTCTCTCTCTCTGCCTCTCTTGCTAAGTCTCTCTTTTTCTCTTGCTATGTCTCTCTTTCTTTTTCTCTCTCTCTGCCTCTCTTGCTATGTCTCTCTTTCTCTGCCTCTCTTGCTGTCTCTCTTTCTCTGCCTCTCTTGCTATGTCCCTCTTTCTCTCTCTCTCTCTTGCTATGTCTCTCTT